>NC_056731.1:679393869-679513869 GCF_019279795.1 Protopterus annectens
GTATTTATTTACTTATTCCCCCACCCTGTTAACCTTTGTTTTCTAAGAGCACAAGTTAGCGAAGGGAAAGAAAAAGACATACGTGCCTGTGCTGTTCCTTCAGACACTTGTCTTAGATGATTGTATTTATTTATTTATTCCCCTGTCACTAACCATGGCTTTCTCAGAACCTTGACTAGCAAGGGAGAAGGAAAAGATTAGTCCTTTTATGTTATTTATGTGTTTATGTATTTATTTATTTTATTTGACATTTGTATACCAGGATAGTCTGACTGGGTCAGCAGAACCTGTTTTCAGTGGAGGTCTGGGAAGAAAAGCTCCAAATATAGATTTATCTAAAAGTAGTAACATAAATACTCAATGCATTACAGTTTCATCACATAAGTTCAAATAAGGGTAGACATATATTACAGTTCCACAAAGACAGCACATCGTTATATATAAACAAGAGTGAAAAAAGCTTGTTACAAATGATGACTGTTAGCAGAGTAAGGGTGAAGTCTAAGAATGCGTTAGTGTCAAGATAAAAAACAAGTTAGTATCAAGTTGTAGAGGACGAAACAGTTGAGGGAGCTCAGCATTACAGATATAGAAAAGTGACATTAACCTGGAGCAGTGCAGGTGCATAGTCATGTGTTATTTAGATACTGTTTTAACAAAGTTTTGGAGACTGCTAGGCTGGGAATTGATCTAGTAGCTAGGGTGAGAGAATTCCATACTTTTGTGAAAGAATATGAGTAGAGACACTGTCCTGTTTTTTTTTTTTTTTTTTTTGAGGGTTTAGAAATGGTTAGAAGTTTTCGTCCTCTGTTCTGTTTGGTTAAGTTCTGTTTAGATTTTTTGTTTGTTTATTTGTTTCTGTTGCTAACTGTACAAGACTCATGATTAATGAGAGAAAAGGGAATGTCAGTTCTTGGAGATGATTTCTGTTTCTGTTCTGTGATTTTGTAATACTTCATGTTTTCGTTTGGCTTTACCTGTACATTAAAATCTTGCTCTGGAATGTCAAGAGTCCAATGAGCATTGCTCATTTTCCAGCCTCATTATCTAATATATATTACAATATATCAATGTAGATTATACAAAGACCCCCATTAATATTCAAAAACGTGCACGCTGATTGGTCAGCATGCACGTTGTAAATCCGAGTTATAGTAATGGAAAAAGGTCCGGTCGCCCAGACTTTTTCCATTACTGTAACTCTTACAGCAACACTGTCTTGATATGTTAAACGAGTTTAACATAGCGAGACAGCTTTAAAAAAAGCAACAGAGATTCTCCATTGCTTTTTTTTAAAGCTGTCTCGCTATGTTAAACCCATTTAACATAGCGAAACAGTCTGTAAAAAGCAATGGAGATCTTGCTCTCTACGTTGCTTTTTCAAAAAATCTCGCTATGTTAAATGGGTTTAATATGAGACAGCTTTAAAATAAGCAACAGAGATTCTCTGTTGCTTTTTTTAAAGCTGTCTCGCTATGTTAAACCCATTTAACATAGCGAAGCAGTCTGTAAAAAGCAATGGAGATCTTGCTTTCTACGTTGCTTTTTTCAAAACTGTCTCGCTATGTTAAATGGGTTTAACATAGCGAGACAGCTTTAAAATAAGCAACGGAGATTCTCCGTTGCTTTTTTTAAAGCTGTCTCGCTATGTTAAACCCATTTAACATAGCGAAACAGTTTGTAAAAAGCAACGGAGATCTTGCTTTCTTCATTGCTTTTGCCCACAGCTCTGATGTACTGCGTAGGCATACGCATGTGCAGTACATCAGAACTGCCGCAGAATACCAGACAGCTGCAGAAGGGCAGCAAGGAGGCATTATACAATGCCGTTATTTAAGAAAAGTAATTATTTTTTTCTTAAATAATGTCATTGTATAATAGCAATAACCCACGCCTGGGTGTGGGTAATGCTGGATTTACCCACGGTTGGCTTTGTTTGGCCACCGGGCCGCCTCATGACCAAACCACACCAACCGTGGGTAAATCCAGCATTACCCACACCCAGGCATGGGTTATTGCTATAATACATAATAATTGGATAGAAAAAATATATAGGCATGTTTGAGCAGCATACTGAAGTATTTTCTAAATGACAAAAAAAAATCAGATTACGTACTACAGAATGCAGACATTAAGTACTAAAAGCTTGCTGTAAGGAAATGGTGCAGATAGTGGCATATTAAACAGTAGATAGTAGAAAAGAAAGATCATAGGAAGGATGATAAGAAAATGAAGGAGTGAAATAGAAAAGCAATGGGGCAGGATTAGGAGAAAAACAAAAGTAGAAAGGTACTAGGGCATGATAAGGAGAAAACAAAACTGTTAGAAATTACAAGTAATAAATACATATAAATGACGGAATGTTGAGATTTTGTACACAGGAAAATAAAATGACCCAGTGATGAGGTAGCGTGAAAGGATTATGTGATAGTTTCTCTGCATATACTAAACCAATGTGTGAACAAGAAGGACATTAGCCGTTTATTTTTTTTAATGGACTGGTGTGTTAAGTTAGTCAAACTGGGAGCATAGCATAATCCATAAGGTTCAATTCTGTGCCCTAGATTAGTGTCACTGCGTATTAATGATCTACCCTGGGATCTGTTTAAGATTAACTATATAATGTATGCAGATAGCATTGTCATGACCTAGTCTAACAAAAAGTTATCCATTCTGAATGTGACAAAAGGAGGTACTGCCAGCATAGCTAGCTGGAATTTTGTAAATAATTATGTCATTATGTCATATTTCATTTGTGAATATCAAACTAATCTATACAAATGCCTGTGTTACAAATGTATTAGAACTGAATGTCATGTGTATATCAAACTGCTCTGTACAGATGTTTGTGTTGCAAAGGTATCTGTAAAGTGCTTGTGCTTATAATGTACTCACAGTAAGCCCTACTGGAAGATAACAGAAATGTACATGCACTATTGTACTGTTTAAATGTATATGTTAACAGAGGAAACCAGAGGGTTAACTTCAGTCCAACAAACTTTGGAAAAATATCTGAAGTTAAATTACTTTATAGACTAGGATATAAGTATGCTTCAATGTAGCTAGTGACACAAACTCTGTACTAGGAAGCTTTTTGTATTGTCTTTGGGGTGAACTAATTGCTACTTTGGAAGCATGAAGGAATGCAATTGTTTTATGACTTCTAGCACCTGCCAAAAATCTGAGCAGAAGCCCTTGTATGAATATTTTTACAGCTAGATGCTAAATACTGCCAGCTGCCAGCAATGGTGGTTTGCATGAGAACTAGAAGTCAGGTGACCAGAAAGTATGTCATTCTGCAAGTTATCCCAGCAGTAATATTTTAGATGTTATTTTGAGAAGTCTCTCAGTGAGACAGGGCATTCTGCATTCTGTCTTGGACCTGACAAGAACAAGAACCATTCACCACATCTGCCTTGCTCTAATTAAGTAACTAGGGAATACTATCATTCTCTTAGATATAGTCAGGAATATAGCAAAGTTTAGTTTAGATTTTGTTTTAGTTTAATTGTGTGAGCCTGTACTGCAATGGTATTTCAAATATTCCCTGTCATTTTGAACTCTGATGTCACTGTGAATATATATTTAGTATTGTCTTGCTCTTTTATTATTTATTATTAAATATATTTAAACCTTTCATTGTGGCTGATCTGTGTACAGATATTTATGTTTTGAGAGTACTTGCATATTTATCTGGTGACACTGTGTGGGCCACTCCTAATAACCTTGCTCTTGGTCAAACTACCATTTGTATTAGTGTTAATATTACACAGTGAGATTGGACACCCTTTGCTGAGGGCCTTATAGTAGCTCATAAGGAGTGACTGGTGGCAGTAGTAACTACCTTATACTATGGGCAAAAGGGGGCATAACTAGTAAAGCTGTGACAGCGTTTCCCAGTTGTGTATTCAAGTAAATCAAACCTCAAAGAGTGTGTGTGTCAGCCACTTGGGCAGGGACATGAAGCACTGGTTGGACAAGACAGGGTGCTGGAGGTCTTGGCTTGGTCACTCAGCTGAGATCTCAACTTTATAGCTGTGCCAGTGGGGAGTCTTATTGGGGATATGGAGAAAGAGAGAGAAACCAGCCCCAAACTGACTGTGGTCTCTGTGTGCTCTTAAGGAAAACTGCACTTGATGCAGACAGCTGCATCTGTAAATGCTGTGTGTGTGTACCTGTTATCCTCTCAGTGAACGTCTCCCCCACAGGTGACAGTGGTGAGGACTGAGGCACTTTGATTAATGGTCCAGTGGAGGGTCATCACGTATTAATTGGCTGGCAGTGGTGGGATTACCACATCACGCACTGAGATTCAGTGTTGTGGATATTGAACTCTGTAAAGGCTGTAAACAGTGGTCACTAAAGAATGCGTCTGTACTCTCAAGGATCCACTTGGTAGACACTCAGACTTTCATATCACAATAGTTTTATTTATCTTTTGTTAGCTTAGTTAGTCATGGAGAGCAGGCAAGGATCTCAGCAGAGGATTATGGCAAGCTGACAAGGAGCCAATTGTCTGAAATGTGCCAAGCCAAAGGACTGGTGCATGCCAACCTGACTAAAATGGAAATGATTGCAGCCTTAATCACAGCTGCATCACAGACCAGCAACCAGGAAGACAACCAGATTGGCCTTGGAGATGTGCAGCTCTCAGAAAATGGACAGTTCACCTTTTCCGCAGAGGATTTAAAAAACCTATCAGGAGTTAAAGAGACATGAAATGGAAGCCAAATATTTGGAACTAGAATCAGCAGAGAGACTACAGCAGGAGAAACAAATGGAATTATAATCAGCAGAGAGACTGAGATGTCTGGAGACTGAAGAAAATGAGAGGCAAAGGCAACATAAAAAGGAGATGCTGACTCTTTGCCAAAGTCATGGAGGTAATGGGGAAGACAATAACCAGACCCCAGAAGCAATAAAGGTCAGTAAATTTCTTCCACAATTTACAGAGAATGATAGTTTTATTCATATCTTTGACAGGGTATTTAAACAGTATAATATTGACCAAGGGCTCTGGGTACGGTTCCTGACCCCCTTACTCCATTTTAAAGACGTAACTACTGTTTCTGAATTGTCTGATACTGATTGCTTAACTTATAATACAGTTAAAATTGCTTATTAGAGTACTTTAAGTTAACACCTGAAGCTTATAAAAAAGGTTTCTTGAGCACAGACACAAGGCAGATAAAAGTATGTGTGATTATATTGCTGAGTTAAGCATTTATTTTCATAGGTGGGTGTGTCAGTGTCAGGTCACCACTTTTGAAGGGCTGTCAGACCTTTTGGTGAGGGAAAAAGCCCTTAGCACTTTGCCTGAGGACATCAGAATCTGGTTAGCAGATAGAAAATGCAACACTGCAGATGAGTTATGGAAAAAAGGAGATGTATACTTAGCAAACAGGGCATCACTGCACAGGAAAGGGATATCCAGTGCTGCACATGGGTATAAGGGAACCCATGGTGGGCAGCCTAATCTGCCTCAACAGAGTCTGTCAATAACAGGGGAAGTCACTTGTTCGGGTACATGGCCAGGATCAAGGGTTAAATGTTTTAAATCTAACCACTGGGGCCATGTAGCATATAGATGTCCATGGAGGCAAAGTGGGAACAAAGAAAAGGGAGCCAGTAAGTGGGAATGACAAAATGACAGCAGTAAGTTGTCTGGAGACAACAAGGGTACCAAACTACCACAAGAGGTTATATCCTATCTTAGTAGATGGGAGACAGGCCACTGTTAAGAGAGACACAGCCTCTGACCTAACCATTGTGAAGCCTCCAATGGTTAAAGAGGAGCACTATTTGCTTGGGGAGTCTACTCCAGTCAGAGCTTTAGGAGGGACCCCATTCCAAATACCCTTGGCTAGGGTTCATCTTGACTGGGAGTTTGGAAAAGGAAGCAAGCATGCAGGTGTGTTTGAGGATATCCCTGTAATTGTCCTAATAGGGAATGATTTTGATAATGCAGTACCTTGTTCGCATGCAGTTACATGCAGTCAGGCTTGGAGACAGACATGTGGGTCTGGTAGCCTGGGGAGGACCCAGACAGACCACATACTTGAAGCCAGGACTGCTGAGGTGGTTACTTCAGAGAGGGAGCTACCATTTAGCAATGAGAATGAAGGTGAGCCACAGCTGCTGGTGGGTACTGATGTTCCCTTGGACAGAGTGACTGCCAGGACAGAGGTGAGTAGGAGTACCAGGGTGACAGTGAGGGACTGCTGTCAGAGGATACCAGACTTCCTGTGGAAGGGGAGCTTGGAAGGGTTACAAAGAGAGAGTTGAGACAGGTCATCTCTCAGACCCCACATTACAAGGCTTGAGGGAGGTAGCTAGAGAGGCACCTGATTCTCAAGGAAAGGGGGAATCTGTATACTGGGACAAAAGGTTACTGTTATAGAGAGTAGACCCTGAGGGAGGGCTAGAGGGTGAGAGAATACAGCAGTTAGTAGTGCCCACAGCCTACCAGCTGGCACTTCTAGCCATAGCCCATAACATTCCCTTTGCAGGTCCTATGGACATAAAGCATACATGATACTGTGTTCATTCAACTGGCTTAGAATAAAATAGTTATATTCCTTCATCTAGCTAGCAAACAAGGTCATCTCTGTGCTACTCTCAGCTCGATGAGCTGGCTACCTGTTATGGATAGAGCGACTTACAGCTCTATGTACATGTACAAAGTATTAAATGATGGCTACTGTCCACCACTCTTCAGCAGGCTGCAGTTTAGAAACAATACAGCTAATCATTTATACAGCATTTATACTTTCAATAATCACATTACAAAATATAACATTTGATGAGATTTGTAATGTATTTTTTTGATGCTCCTCATAGCCAGCTACTGTGCTTGTACAGTGGTCTGGCAAGAAAGAGTACCAGAAGCTACCACTGGTGGTAAGTTGCCTATGTTATACTGTCACACTTTGTTGCTAACTTTGTGGTTAAGTCTTAAATTTTATTCATTGGCTTCTGTGGAGCATGCATGCTCTTCCCAGCCAAATGGTTTGACTTTTTATATATATATATATATATATATATATATATATATATATATATATATAGATTCACTTTATAACCTCGAAATGCTGAAATATCGAATTTCAGTATCTCGAGACTATAAAACCGAATCCACGAAACACCGACAAACAAAAACCGCGAAACCACATAACTGAAAACACCGCACACACTACACTAAACATACAACACAACACCCACATCAGAACATAAACAAAAAAACAACACACATACACAACTCACACACACATAAGAAGGGGGGCAAGCCCCCATGCGCTCCCCACCCCCCCTACTTATATATACTAACTCCGAGATCGCACAAACACAACACAAAAGCTCACTCACACACGCACATTCTCCAATCCCTCACACACACTCTAACTCCCACTCAAAACCCTTACAAAACACTCACTTACCTGACATAACACCTACATCCAAACACGGCACCGCACCAACAAAACACAAACCCGGACATTACATAGCGCAACTTCATAACCGCAAATTCGACATATTTTTGACATACGTCAAATTCGCGATTATGAACATTCGCTATTTTTAACATTCGACTTTATAGCTTTGAGATACTGAAATTCGACATTTCAGTATTTCGATGTTATAAAGTGAACCTATATATATATATATATATATATATATATATATATATATATATATATGGATCCCATTCTAATTGCCGAAATTACATTTTGCTGAGACCAGTTCTCTTAAGTTACAGTAGTTCAAAATGCCACTTTGCCGAATTTCATTTCTGCGAAATTTCTGCTTCCAGGCTGTCTAGTGCACCATACAAGTTAAGCATGTAGGTCTACAGCTGTGTACGTTGTGGAAAGCAAAAAGTATACAGCACTCCTATACTGTAAACGGAGATCATACTGCAATATGGATGGGCAAATATAGTCTTGTTGTTACTGCAGTGCGATCTTGGAGTTGGTATATATAATTTGCAAGGGGTGAAGAGGAGTTTTCCCCCCTACAAAAATTAGGGAAAAATTGAAGGATATGTTTTAGAGTGCATTGTTGGTATTAGTGATTGACTTTTCGGTATTTTGTCTTTTGGCAAAGTGACGTTTCGGACTCCTGTAACTTCGGAGGACTGGTCTCAGCAAAGTGTATTTCGGAGTAATGTAATTTTGGCAATTAGAATGGGATCCATATAGATATATGGCCACACACCAAAACACCTACAACGCAAACCGATGTAAAAAACATAACAAAATAGCACCACGCTAACGGCGGTACATCACATACACAAATAACCACGCACACACACACAACACACTACACACAAACAACTACACACATCCCCATCCAAAACACACAACACAAAAACACACAATTAAATACCTCGCACACACACAACACCTCACAACCTAAAAACCCAAACCCTAACCCAAACCCTAACCTAACCATTTACACTACCACAGCTCCTAACCCCCCTCTCCTTCCTAACCCTAAAAGACACTCACACGCCCTCCTACTTCCACCACCCTACCGTCCCTCTAACCCTAACTCACTTATTACCACTACCGTAAACACATTCACTACATAACTCACCATACACATTCACTACCCTAACCAAACACATACCCCCCCTATCACACTTACCTTACTTGCACTTTAGCGTGCGTTCACCACGCATAATATATATATATATATATATATATATATATATATATATATATACATATACATATATATATATATATATATATGTCAGGTAGAACCATATATATATATATATACACACACACACACACACACACACACACACACACACACACACAAACACTTGTATGTGAATGTTTTTTTTCCTTTTTTTTAATTTTACCAAATGTTTAGGGTTTCTAACATTTTCACAGGAATAGACCCCATTTCTGAGTCAGGATACGATTAATGTTCATGAAGTTTGTATTGCTTCACCCTTTGATGGTTGCCAAAAGTGCTTTTCTCAGCAATCACAATGTACTTAGAACTACCTCTTTCTGCAGTTCATATGAGGTTACATGTATATGAAGCATTTTTAAGCTCACATGAAAATTATTTTTATTAGCCAGGTAGATCCTTCTACTACTGGAACTGTCTAGGTATCTTTATTCCATACCTCTCAAATTTTTGCTTGCCTATGCTGACATTTTATGACTTTAAACTTCTCAGCACGCAGTGCACTATAATCAGTAGTAGGTGTCGCTATCTGAGAGATTAAGAAAGATTCATCATATCACACCTATACTAGGGAATATTGGGGAAGCAAATAACATTGAGGGAGCACCCATTACTTTAGCCGGACTCTATGCCAACAATAAACATAAAATGAGTTCCACTTCCAGTTACTCCCTAGATAGTACTATTATTAAAGTTACGTTAAATAAAAATTGGCCTACTATAACTGAGAATAATGATCTGAGTATGAAATTAGGTGATTAACCCATAATTACATATAGAAAGAGCTTGAGTTTCATGTCACTAGTTGAGAATGTGTACAAGAAATGTACAAGACAATGAGTTAAGCATGAGAATGTGCAGCACACATTACTATTGTAAATGCATGTTTTTGCTTAGTAGGTTCAAAATCAACGGGCATTGCTTTACAGTAAAAAATATATATAATTGCACGACTAGATAGTATATTACTTTGATCTTTGCCAAGATGTACGAGTCTTTACATAGAACACCTATATCAAATTAAGAAACGAAACAACATGAAGGAAGGAAGGAAGCACGTTTCACTTTATCCTGATCATTCTTTTAAGTGTGTTATAATGGATCAAGTAAATATGAGCCCAAGAGGATGTCCTTGGGGATTATTGTGTGACAAACAAGAGTTAAAGTGACAGATGCTTCTAAATGCGAACACTCTACCTGGATTAAATGAAATGACTTCCGTAGCTTGTCTTTTAAAACAGAAAGCATATTGCAAATAAATTATAATTTATTACATATTTGTTGCTTCCCATTTGAAACATTCAACAGAAAGGATTATGCATCATAGATGAGTTGAGTATGTTCATCTTTCTTTACATTAGTTATGTCTATATTCATACATTTTTTTAGATGTTAAGAAAATTCATGACTGTGTTTTTAAATATTATGCTTTTTAGATGCCATGGGAGTTTTATAGCTTTATAAGCAGTTAATAGTAATTATTCTTTATCTGATGAAGTCTTGGCAGCTAGTAACACAAAAGTGCTTATCCTTTTAAATTGTTTATAATAAAATTTGTCATGAAGTACATGGTCTTCGTGGTGAAGGAACTAACTACTTTGTAGATGTCCAGCTCATTAATGTTTTGTCCACTTTTCTTTCACTACCACATTTTGCTTACTGTGTGTGTGTGTGTGTGTGTGTGTGTGTGTGTGTGTGTGTGTGTGTGTGTGTGTGTGTGTGTGTGTGTCCGCACATGCATGCATATTGGCTGATTCTGCATATCTGACAGTCCTAATTTTTACTAGAGGAAAAATTCTGAGTTATGGGCAATAGTATTTTCTGATGGCTATGTCATTTATCTCATACAATTGAATGTTTTGTGTTTTGACATTCAGAATTCCTCTGCAGTTCCATGCTAACATAGAATTAACACATTTAGCATTTTTAATGCTATAGTTTCATTAACTTATGGTTCAGCTTTTCCTTTAATGAGATGCTTTTAGTGTGTCCAGAAAAATGTTTTATCATGAAATTAATACAGATAAAATACGTAAATGATTTTTGTCCCTTTTACATACTTGTTTTAGGCGTCTAATGAAAACAAAGGCATAACTACTTTTATAAGTTATGAATAAAGTATTTAAAAATGTATTTGACATTACCTTGGATTAGTGCAGTGCCGTTCTTGGTAAGTAACCCCTCCCCCACATGTCCGTGAACAAGATGACCAAGAGGACCAACCAGACCATTGCCCATGTACCGGTTTTGGACCATCATCGCCATATTTTACACACTGTCCCCGACGACACCACTGCAGAAAATAGAAAAGAAATATCAGTTACATGATACAGGATCACAGTGCTCATAATAAGTACAATCACTAATTCATACCGATTAAAAGGAATTCATCAAGCAGACTGAGATTTTATTGCATGCCAAAAAAATGCATAGAAAGGGCAATAGTATTAAAGGAATAAGACATGACATGGCAGGTGTTATAATTATTCCAGGAATGCTGTGACATGTAGGGTAGGTCAGTTGCATTACTTACTGCAAATATAAACAGTCTTTAATCTTAAATGATTTTTGTACACAATAATGGTCTCTGTCCATTTTTTACATTTTGGTTAATAGTATTATATTTAAAACATTATAAGCAGGTAAGAAATGTAGATGTCAATGGTTTACTCAGCTTAACTATTTCATGCATTATGCAAAGTAACACAGTTATCTCCATTTGTGTCAAGGACGCCTCACTAAAATGGAATGTCTGGGCTTGTGCTCAGGACCTTTGAAATGTTCCTGTTATTTGGAGTAGACTCTATTTCATGATTACAGTACAGTGATGATTAGTGAGTACAAGCAAAATGTGAATGTAACAGTGCTTATGTCTGCAGTGTCAGAATATCACCCTGAAGACACTTACCTACTGGTGCCTCTGCCTGTGATATCAGGACATGCATATTTATATGTTTATACATGATTATGACAACTTGGTCCTGAGGAAATGAATGAGCTTACTATGTAATGACGTCAGTACACAGTCCTCAGGACACGCCTATTCCTATAACTTTTATGTCCGAACATGCCCCTGAGGACTTGAACATGTACTGTTTACACCTGTAATATCAGAACATGTTCCTGTAACATACAGACCCTGGTGCTCAGGCCTTTGATGTCCAAACATGGTCTTGATGATATGCATGTGCACATATTTATGCCTGTATGCAACAAAATGATCTTAAAAACATGCTTCTGCACATATTTATGCCTGTGATATATCAGAACATGGTTCTGAGGACATGCATATGCATATGGTTATGCATGTGAAGTCAGAACATGGTTCTGAGGTCCTGCATATGCATATGGTTATGCATGTGATGTCAGAACATGGTTCTGAGGACATGCATATGCATATGGTTATACTTGTGATGTCAGAACATGGTTGAGAGGACATGCATATGCATATGGCTATACATGTGATGTCAGAACATGGTTCTGAGGACAGGCATATGCATATGGTTATGCTTATGATGTCAGAACATGGTTGAGTGGACAGGTATGTACATGTGGAAGATGAAGAAAACATGCTGATTGACATAACAATCAACAGTAGTGGCTTGGATGTGATATTTGTACTGTAAAAGGTAAAAATACATACTGTATAAGCCCACTATTGGGTTTGAGGAGTCTCAGAAACAATTCAGACATCTTTTTTGTATCACTAGGATATGTGGTAAGATTTAAGTCTATTAAAGTGTTGGATGATGAACCAGACAAGATGTTTGCGATAAGGGAGTTGTTACTGAGATATTGTATTTGTTTCTGTTAAGTTGGATGCATGTTTTATAGTTTCTGAGGAAAATGCTTATGAAGTAAGTAAAAAAGCAAGTTTTTTGGAATTGTTTTGGAAGAAGTGGTAACAACTGAAGGAAAATGAATTTGCAAATTGCTTTCAAGCTTTCTTGTTATCCCAACCAATAGGAAATGAGTGACAATGATAAATACAAAATGAAGAGTAGATGTGAATGAGGTAATACTACAGTTTTATAATCACTGCATGGTTCTCAGAGACAGAGACAGTAATGAAAGTATTTGGGAACTGGGAGTATGCCTGATATCTAAATGCAAAATTATTGATGAAATAAGTTGGGGATGGGAGGTTGCTATAATGGTTAATGTGTTAACCGCACAGATACAATGTACAAGGCTTGATTCCCACCTTTGAAACAGACATTGGCTAGGATTAAAATGGTGCACAACTGCATTTAGCCTATTACAAACCTATGAACCGATGAAATACTAGCAACCATTGCATTTACCTGGGCTACTTTTGTAGGATACAACATAGCGCAAGTATTTTGCAAGGGACAAATCCGAAAATGTTGTAAACCTGGTTCACAAAATCGTTTTAGATACAACTGTCATAATGGAGCACCAAAGAAATGTAATGTAACTTTTGTACATATAGCTATAAAAACTGCAACAAAACAGAATGAAGTAAAATAAAAACAATATAATGAGGAAAACAACTGAAGATTATGGCAAGAGATATAAAGGAAATTTGACAGAAAAAGCAACACAGAAAGAGAAAAAGGAAAGGTTGAAAATGGAGAAACGGGATCTTTTTTATGAACAGAAAGGTGATGAAAAGTAATGCAGATAAAGGAATAAAATACAGAATAAGAGAAGGAAGAACTAGTAGAAGAGATGGTTCAATTCCACAGTAAGAAATCCCATAAAAGGAAGTGGTATTGGTTACAGGAGGGAAATGGCTTTAAAGAATACAGGAAGAAAACCTGTAAAAAGAAGTGGTAGGTGGTTACAGGAGGGAAATGGCTTTAAAGAATACAAAAAGAAAACCCGTAAAAAGGAAATGGTAGGTGGTTACAGGAGGGAAATGGTTTTAAAGAATACAAAAAGAAAACCCGTAAAAGGAAGTGGTAGGCTGGTACAGGAGGGAAACGGCTTTAAAGAATGCAGAAAGAAAACCCGTAAAAGGAAATGGTAGGCTGTTACAGGAGGGAAATGGCTTTAAAGAATACAGGAAGAAAACCTGTAAAAGGAAGTGGTAGGTGGTTACAGAAGGGAAATGCATTTAAAGAATACAGGAAGAAAACCCATAAAAGGAAGTGGTATGTGGTTACAGAAATGAAATGGCTTTAAAGAATACAGAAATAATATCCATAAAAGGAAGTGGTAGGTGGTTACAGAAGGGAAATGCCTTTAAAGAATACAGGAAGAAAACCCGTAAAAGGAAGTGGTAGGTGGTTACAGAAAGGAAATGGCTTTAAAGAATACAGAAATAATATCCATAAAAGGAAGTGGTAAGTGGTTACAGAAGGGAAATGCCTTTAAAGAATAAGTACCACACTTTATAACAGGGAGGTTGTGCAGAAAAATAGGAAATGGAAATGGAGCCTGAGGAAAAAAACAGAAGGCATGAGGAAAGCTTCTACTTAATGATTAATGTTACAAATAAGCACATTAACTGTTCACGAGACAAGTAGTGAGAAGAGGAAAGATGAGTCTGGAAGATTTAGAGAGAAAGGGAGATTACACTCTTGTACAAGATTTACATTTAAAAGAAGAAAAAGGATGCATCACATGTGGGGTTAGCATGCTTTGTCAGCTGCAGAGGCTTAGGAAGATAACATAGGTATTTTGGTAAAGGGAAAAGAGATGAAAATTGAATGGTGATGGGAGGTCCAACATGGGAAAAGTTTGCTTGTGTGTTGTAGAAAAGATGACAAATGAAGGAGGTTGATTAATGTATACACGGAATTTAAAAAGGTTTTGAGAGTTAGTATGGGATGGTGATTTTAAAAGGAAGTAGATACAGACAGAGAAAACAAGCTTATAGTGACAGTGTAATGGTGAGGGAATATATGCAAGATTTTCTACCACAGAATATAAAAGCTAGCAATATAATGTAGTTCACATGCATGTATGTATACTAGCAGAAGGTATATCACAGATTGTTGTTTAATATCAAAAGTGAAAGAATAAACTTAAATTACAAGTCGGAGAGTGTCTAATTCATTCCATCTAGCTATGAAATGAAAACTGTGTCTGCAATTTTGTGTTAAGTTCAGAGTGGGTGTGGAACTCTGCAAAATATGAGTTTTGGTCTTCCTTCCTATTTGAAATTTTCATGCACAGGATATCAGGGTACAGCCATAGTTTGGAGTGCACGCAGTTGGGAGATGCGAGAGTGGCATTTTTATCCTTTCCAATTGACCTTGTACTATTCTTGCACTGTGATCTACATGCATTGGAGTGATTTACTGCTAAGTGGGAAGCATTCTGAAGGAAAATTAGTAACTCCAGATCATAGGTCATGTGCCTGTCCTGGAAAAAAGTGGCTTTCTCATTGGTGCTGAAGGGAAAGCAAGTAAAATTAGTTGGAGGAATGCAAGTATCTTTGTGGTCTTGTTCCCAAGCAAATGTTGAAGGGATTGGGAGATTAACAAGGTGATAGGTATAGTAGCAGTAATACAGCATGTATTGTAACAGACTGTAGTGATGTAGGACATGACTCATGGACAAAACTCTTAATTTGCTAATCAGTCTGTGTCCCCATTATCACCTAAAGTCATGAGCTTCGGATAGTAGCTGAGAGAGTGAGATCCCAGATACAAATGGCAAAAGTTAGACTCCTTCATGTGGCAACTGTACTCACTCTGTGCAGTCATGCAAAATGGCCCTTACCTTATACAGTCATGTGTGGAGGTGGGGTGGTACTCAGACATCTTAGAAATGACTGCACTTCCCATAGGAAAAAAATCACTTCCAGAACAAACTCCCCTACCTGAATCAGTCTGTATCAAGGAAGGACTACAAGGAGCCAATTCAACAGACATGAGGAGAACCTTGACAGACTGAAAATATTGCTAAGTAACCATCACTGCCATATTCCTGATTAATATACTGGGGGAAAAAGACAGACTGAGAAGAGCCCTGAAATGAAGATGATAGGCTCCTGCCCTGAAGTGCAGGTACCCAGTAAGGCATTTGTGTTATCTGATACACAAGCAAGTTTCCTAGAAAATGACATAGTGCCTACAGTTTCCCATTGTACCAGATAAAGGATAGAGTGAAGCGAGACTATATAAAAAATTATTTTATACATGACATATTTAACCTGCTGAGGTTTACACAGGGTTTTATACCAAATGACTTTCAGGGAAAGGTGAAAGGGCAAAACAGCAGTGAATATTACAGGTTACATCTTTTCTTTCCAATGGTGGAATACTCGGTCATTCTATTTTGCATGAACTGCTGCACTTCTCTCCAGGTGACTACCTTTCAGTGAAGAAGAGTTTCTCAGCCTGTAAAATGAAGCATAGGAACAGTACAAGGCCAGCCATCATGTAGCCCATAAGATGGCTAGCTATATACACATTTAAGCAGACACACTTAAAGAGTTCTTGCCACCCTTTTCTAGAACGTAATAGTTCTCACCTCCAAACTCGAACAGTGCTATATATGACAATACTGCTATAAATTTGTGTTTACCCATCTAATCATGAAGACCAGCCTTACAGGTAGCTAAAGTAATACTTAGATCTGTATTGGCAGCTTATTCCAAAGGCTAGGAATATGTTGGGCTAGGAACCTATTTTTCTAGTGAATCTTATGTATTTATTGGCATAGATTTAGATACTAATGCATGTGTTTGTAAACTGATTGGTTTTGCAAAAAAAAAAAAAAAAAAGGTAATTAAATAAGAGTGTGTCTTTCCTGGCACAAAATGTGACACACAGGTCATATTTAAGGCCCTTAATATTCTTGGCTAGAAATCGTTGGGCTTTTCCAGCAGAGCAATATAGCTGGATTTGTAGCAACCAAAAGGGAATCGTATCCAATGATGGCTCTAACAAGAGAAGATACAGTGGTAGGATAATTACATTGGATCATGACTTCCCACTCTGAAGGGGATTAAGAAGTGTGGTGACAAACTTTAGCGAATTCCCTTGAACTAAACTTTCCTTTGCGTATTGTGGCAATGTCCCATTAGACTGTCTAGAGAAGAATGGTCTTCCACACTGTCTAGTAACCTGCCACTTACTATCTCCTCTGTCACAGACAGGACAATAACTAGAGGACTAAGTTCTGCTCATGAGTAACTACAATAATCTCCCTCTGTTCACCTGTTAGTGGTGTGAATCTATACTGCACTGCTTCCATTAGCCAAACAAATGATGCTTACAGTTGGTTGTTTTCATTACTGATCTGGTTTAAGCCATTGAGATAAGTTCTCATCCTGGTTACACTGCATCTGTGATTTTTGCAAAGGATCAGCTAGACAGGAATGCCCACAGTGAACAATTCCTGCACTGTCCTCTTCAGTTTTTTTAGCTTTTCATTGGTTTCAAACTCAAATGGCAATAAATGTCAAAAAGGAGGCATTGATAAAGTTTATGTTCATGTTATCTGCCAAGTGTGTGCGTGTGTGCGTTTGTGTGTGTGTGTGTGTGTGTGTGTGTGTGTGTGTGTGTGTGTGTGTGTGTGTGAGAGTGTGCACATGCATGTGTTTTGTTTGCTTTAACAAGCTATTCTGGTGAATAGTTATAAAATACAGCTCCATTGGCCACACAACTATAGTTATTAGCGTTATAAGTAAGCATCACCATGCTGGAATTTGCATTAGACATGGGATTAACTGCAGTTTGTGCATCAAATGAGCCAGAGCTGACTACACTTATTACTAAAGGGACAAAACCAGCTGGATGAACATTGGTTAAACTTGTTCAGGAGTAGACTGCAAAGAATGGGCCTGATCCTTTGGACCGTACAATGGGATGAAACTTCACAACTGAGTAATAATCTGCAAACTAAAGGAAAGGTGTCATACAATTCTAGAATAAATTATACTTACATCAGATAAGCAACCTATGCTGTGAAAGACAGCGACAGATAAGGTTTGTGCAAGTACAGGAAATGAATCATGCTAGAGAATATCAAACCCTGATGCCTGCAGATCACTGCCAAAATGCTGCACTCCTAATTGGATTCTGATGAAATAATAACAGGGAAAACAGTGTTTTAACTGAAGAATGAGAACAATAACACACAGGATAGTTTCCTTTACTTCTGTTATAATTAGAGAAAGCTCCAATGTTTGTTTCCATTGAGATTTGAAAAGAAGTTCTTAAACCAGCACTTATTGATAAATTATGAATATATAAACTAAAATTAGACATTCCCTTACGAAAATGAAATATGTGTTTCTAGTTTTAGATTATTTAGAAATTTTAAGTAACATCTACGTCCTAGTTGTACAATTCTTTAGAACAAGGCTTTTTATAAGGTACTTTTCATAAATAATAATATTGAAGTTCCTGTACTACTTGTCTAATTCTTACCTCTTATAACACCAGGTGCCACTGTCTGCATGTCTGGAGAAAAAACAATGGAGGATACAGGGGTGTAACTTATGTCATGATCCATGCTTTTAAGGCCTGTGCAGGTGATAGCCTCAGATATTGGAATGGCCAGGGCAAGGGAGTGGCAGAAACATTAGTTTTGCCTCAAGTGCTATGTGGTTCTAGAGATTCAATTACCAGTTCCTGCTGCCATTGTACGCCTTAGTCCAAATGGAACCCTAGGCAAAGAACTCCTTGGTGCTCTCCCCCACTGCCCACTAATACCCCTGTTCTCATCCATCCTGGTTTCTACACATCTTTCAGATCACATTTTTCTTGCTTTCCTCATATTTTGCCTTATTCTTTTTCATACATTCTTAACATATCCCAGCTAGCCAAGACTGTAATGTAATAACTCTTGAGGAAATAACAAAGTCAGCTGAGGGCCTGTGGGATGCAAGGTCTCAAGAATCCATAAGATTCTAGATACTCTGAGTTGTATTTAAAGCTTTTTCTTCAACTTTTTAATCCAGTGATGGCCTGAACAAAAATAACGACTAAGGGAAAATATTCAATTTTACTCTTCAACTTTGTTTTTCCTGCATCATTTCATCACACCCACACTGGCCACAACTACACTGTAGTAATTATGGGAGAAACAACCAAATTAAACCAGGGGTGCCATGGGTTATAGATGGTCTGAGGAGAATTTTAGCATTTTTCCAGCTTTCGGATCTAATAATGGCGTGAACAAAAATCATAAGTAAGGAAAGAAGTTCAGTCTTATTTTTTCTTATGAGGAAAAATAAGTTGTGCCCAATATTAATGTTCAAAGCCGACAAAATAGTAGCTCACAATAAACTGAAAAATCAAAATGATTCCAAGGATAGATAAATCATATGTGACAACAGTGCCTGCCCTCGCCTCCCCTACACACCCCCAGGCACACACAAAAAAAATACACACTTCTGTATATCCCTTTCATGTTCAATTGGAATGAAACTGAAAGTACAGATACATACATTTTAAATGGCTGCTGTCATACGTATATACGTCATGGCCTCCTCACTCTCTGGTCTTAAAAGAGAGCCATCTTTCATGCACACCTTTGATGTCAGACTGGGATGAAAGTGAAAGGGCAAACAAAATGCAGTAACAAAATGCATCCTGTTGCTTTGCTGTCAGATGAGTATAAGCATTCCTACCCTCAAAATGCAGTTACCTGTAAATATATCTGGTGTTCTGTACAGTACTTAGGAGTATGAAAAAAGAAATATAATAGTATTATATTGCAAATTGTAGGACCTAGATAGTACACTGCCCCTAGACAAGCGTTAGTGACCTTCTCTGCACAGCACTGAGATTTGACTGGGAGGAAAGTTAAGGAAATAATAATTGTACTATCCTCAGCCCATATACACTATAATGACCTTCTGAACAGAGCTTTGAGATTTAATTGGGAGGAAAACAAAAGAAATAATGACAACACCATTCTCAGTCTCGATACACTTGGGACTTTCTATGCACATCTTTGAGGTTTGTGAGGAAAGTTAAAGTAATGATAACCACAGTGGCCGCAGCACACATTCAGGCTTTATCTGACTTCTTTGCAATGCTTGTGTGGTTTGATTGTCAGGAAAACTGCACTATTCCAAGCCTTCAGCAAAAGCTGCACCAACCTTCTATGTACACTACTGTTTCTAAACTAGATGTGGTTCAGAGCAGCGGTCACTTCTAACTGCATGTCAAAATCCACTTATACAGCCAGGATATGTAGGCCACTAGACCATTAAAAATTATGAAGATCTAGATGAATTTTATGGCTTATTTTTAAAAGAAAATGATTTGATAATCACTATTTTTTATTGTAGCACAGAAGAGTTATACATGTGCCTGCCAATACTGTGTGTCTCCATAGATAAAAATAGGTAACATTATTTTTGCATACAAAAAGACTCATACTGCCCCTGACAAGGCTTATCGATCTGAAGATGCATTGATTGTTTTACACAAGGACACAAATACTGATACGCTATCCCAAGATGCATAAGCATGGATGCAGTTTTGGCAAATTGAAGGAAGATTATTTCATCAATCACACATCTCTGAGATGTTGGAAGAAACTAGTGCACAGATAAACCTACATAGGGATGGGGGAGGGCAAGCAGTAGGAGCATTCATAGCCAAGAACACGACCATAGCCAAGCACTGTGAGACGGCCAAAGTACTCATTGTGGCACTAGTCACTTTTACACACACTCACACACACACACACACACACACACACACACACACACACACACACACACACCTGTGCATGTGCACGTACACATGTAAACTCATATACAAACACATGTGCGCGTGCACTCACACATACACACACACACACACACACACACACACACACACACCTTGCAGATATCGTCAAAGATAGGCATCTTAGGCATTGTTGTAGGAGGATAGTTGTGCACTTAGGGCAACCTTGTGGATAATTTCTAGCTGATATTTGATGTGTGCAGTTGGGCATTATCCTTAGGAAGGTAGAACATTAACTGAGTTGCTAAGGAAGAGGGTGATACACCAGCACACTGATTCCATTTCCATGTCCATCCCTGGACAGTACTAGTGCATGACAGAGAAGAAAAAATGTTTTGCACAACAAAATCCTTCCTTGGCAGTAATATGACATTGCCTCTGGAGTGTATTGATCTTTTCACCACGCCCAAATGAGCCAGATAAATTCCACGGGTGGTGTTTCACATTTGGTTGACCCAGTGAACAAGGAGAGGTTCCTGGGAGCAGTTGATGGTCAACTCTGAGTATAAGCCAAAACATATGAAAAAAGTGACATCATACATATACTGCTCCCGTTATGTAACATGTGTCAGTGTTGGTTCTTGGGTTCCATTCTTCTCACTGCTACCATTTTTTGAGGTGGAATTCGTACTGACTAGTGAAATTTTGGCCAAGACAGAGAACTTCCCCTACTCCTTTTGTTCAGTGGTATGTGATCTTTTACATCCACTTGAGCTGCCACCATCTCAGGAAGATGGGGTTTTGGTTTGAGGTATCATCTAAAGGATGGCATATTATTGCCAACAGGCATGTATTATACAGCATAGCACAGGCTAGAGACATTCACATTTCTTTCCCTGGGGCATAGTCACTGAGCCATGCAGTCAGGTGAACAACCCAATCAGCATACCAAACATGTTTTTTCCTGCCACCCATATTTGGCTGTGTGCCCAGTTATATCTTTCCTAAACAAACCACTGGGGACATCAGCTAGACATAATCACACTGAGTTGCAGCAGTTAGGTTGTATCACCTGTAAATTACAAAGAGATCATGATTTATGTACTGTGTAATTCTCGTAGACCATAAATACCGCTAACGTTGTTTACAAATTGTATGCATATGGTGCAGTACATATAAATGAACAAAATCACTATGAAATGAGATGTGGTGCAAGTACAGCAATGACCAAATGTGTGAATTAAAGATTAAATTATTGTTCAAATTATAGCTATAACTAAACAGTCATTCTGAAATAATCTTACATGTGGTTCTCTTTAAATGTGAATGTACTTGAGCATTACTGATATGCAGCTGGGCTAAAAAAACTCTGAAAAGTGATATTAACAAAAAATACAACGTACAGATCAATTCATTCATTAATTAGGAGTATGCTGGACTGCAAAAATTACTGCATTGTTTCTCAGTTTCTAGGATGTACAGCAGGTAGAAATAGAAGCTGCAGCCTGCCATTTTTCCACACTTGCAGCCTTGCTGCTGTTAGCACTCAGAAGACTAATGACTATACAGCTTTTATTGTTATTCATACTACCAAACCCATTGGAAGCAAGGTCTCTACTGTCTCTTCTGCTTTCACTGGTATAAATATAAAGGTGCTCAGAAGATGATATCAGACACTGAAAGGCCTTGACATTTCTTCAAACAAAGAATTTTCCTCAAACACAAACAATGGGATTAGGAATGTGAAGACCACAAAGAATGCATTGAATCTTCAGCAAATGTGGAAAGTCACAGACATTGTTGTCTGCATATAGCCATTACCATACCTACTTCTTTTCTGGCATCAGAGTCACTATACTCTAGCCAGGTGGGAAATAAAAGTGGGTGCACTAATTACCTGGATCGTAAAGGTGAATTTGAGTAAATATCGGTTAGCTGGCTAAGTATATCAGAGCTCTTATGCAGAATGTCTCTGTGGAACCACACCATATGGGTTAGGCAGTGACAAGATTGATATTCTTTGCATTTATGAAAGAACTGCAGAGCCTGTAATTTCTCAGCTGGGGGACAGACTGTTATGGACTGGGCCACAAGTCTGTCTCAGTGCAGCCACTATGATAGTGTGGGGTGTCTGGCACTAAAGAAAGCTATCTGGGAAAAGAGTATGTCAGTTTTCTTAGGTATATGACCATCATGTCTGGTTGGGCCCATACAAGTGTTATATACAAGTATTCTTCAATATGTCATCTAATGAGACAACCCAGGTTTTTTTTTCTGGTACACTAATTCCTCTTTTAACACTGAAATGGGGGAATGATGCATGTTTTGTAA
Organism: Protopterus annectens; assembly: GCF_019279795.1. Classification (NCBI taxonomy): domain Eukaryota; kingdom Metazoa; phylum Chordata; order Ceratodontiformes; family Protopteridae; genus Protopterus; species Protopterus annectens. Next base: position 679,416,507 of record NC_056731.1, read on the forward strand.
GCAATTCCCCCATCTCCTGCATCATCTACAGAACCACTGTAACAGAATTATTTGAGGACCCCAATCAGCCTCATCATCCTCACTGGGGCAAATTCCTCCAGAAAAAATCAGCTTAATCCTGGAACTCTAAATAGGTAGACCCAGGATCCCTAACATAACCTGTACCCCTTTTGTGATGGGTAGTACTTCAAAAGACTACACTATTAACATTTTTCATGTCCACACTTGAAGTACAGCAACTACAACTAAAATATCTAAAGGATAATTTACTGAACAAAAAATATGAAAACTTGAGGGTCTCCTGCAACTTGAATACATTCATATATGTGTAGTTAGAGAAACATGGTTTAAGAGCAATGAACCCACTCCCACCTTTCCTGTGTATAATGTCTATTATATCTTTAAACCTACTGGCAGTTGTGGGTAAGTATTAGTAAGGATATCATCACCTCACAAGAGATTGACTGGCAAACCACATTTGAACTCCAAGAAGCCGAAATCACCATAAAAAAGACGAACTACCACTTCAATGCTAGTTGTAGAGCACCTTCTATGCCCCCTTCTCTCATGATAGTTATCTTAATATAGTAACTAAAATTCCCATTAAACCCAAGACCTTTGGACTGGGGGACTTCAACTACCCATCAATAAACTGGCTGACCTACACTGCCAATGGCCTGCATGCCAAGAGCACCTTGACATTATAACTACTAACTCACTTTCACAAATAGTTAACCATTCTACTCCAGTATCCTTCATCTAATCCTCACAAATATGGCCACTTCTTATACATCTCTATATGTAACATCATGCCTTGTTAAATCAGGTCATAATTTAATGTCCTGTTCCTTTAAAATTAGAGTACTTCTTCTGTGAATACCTCTGTGTTTATGGAATTCTTAAAGCAAACCTCCTTCATTTTCATGATGACGTAAATAAATTCTGGTGTAATTTTCTTCCAAATGATCCCTTTCCTAAAGCCTCTGAATTCTACTCTTGCTTAAACAGTTGTACTTAAAAACAGTCCCTAACCACACCAAGTATAATGAGAAATTCAAAGACAAGCCCCTTGGTGGAATACTCATATAAATAAATTATGTAACAAGAGAAAGAAGCTACTTGATGTTTATAAGAGGTCTCCTTCTCCCTACCTTAACAGCACATTTAAACTAACAAAGAGCTTAATGGAACCATTAGAAAGGTCAAAGCTGAACATAACCTTTAAATAGCAAAGAAAACCAAAAATAACTACAAACATTTCTTTAAATGTGTCAGGAAGTTAAGATGCAACACCCAATAATGTTCAAAGCTAGTCCAAAATAATATTAAACTTCCCAAACCAAAGGAAATAGCTAATATCCTACCTAACCAATGTAGTGCAAATTTTACTCCACACACAATTATAGCTACAGGTTGCACCATCCCAAGCAACCCTTTAATTATTATGGAACAAGTTCTTTCAACCCTCACTAAAACTAAGAATAATTCACCCATGCATCCTATAACACAGAAGTTGCCTGAATATTGGTGCCAAATAGGACCTTTCTGAACCTCTTCTTAAATTCTTTAATCTAAGACTCTTCGCTTGTAATATTCCTGAAGCCTTGACAACAGTCATTGTAATGCCATTTTATATGGGTAGCCCAGCCACAGACCCTGGTAACTATAGGCTCATCAGTCTTACTAGCCTTATATTTAAAGCTATGGCACGTAGTATCTCACACGTCATTAATTTGGACATTGAAAATCTCTTAACTCTGAACCCTCATCTATTTCACTATGTGAAATGAAGGTCCTGCCTCTATAACCTCATTAATTTTTTTTGAAAAAGCAGCCAAAGCAGTGGACAGTGGTAACACAGTGCATGCAGTGGGGGTAATGCAGTGCATACAGAATGTCAATACCTAGTCAAGGCCTTTGATACTGTTCTCCAGCCAGGCATTACTGATAGACTTGTACATCCGACTATAAATCCTTATGTTGTATAATGAATCGCTAACTGGTGTCTGACAGAACCCATGAGGTTAGAGTTGCAGGTGCCACTTTTGAAATCAAAAAGTTAACAGTGGAATGTCACAAGGCTCAGTTTTAGACACTCTCCTATGTGTCATTTATTTCCCAGACCTTCAGACCAGCACTCCTGGTCTATGGTTAACTATGTTTGCAGATAACTGTAAATTGGGTGGTGTTATTTGATCTTCGTCTGAGTCATAATTGTTCCAAACTGAGTTAGACCATGTTAACCACTGGTGCAAGGATGATGGTATGAAATTAAATGTAAAGAAATGTATAATAGGTTATTTTGCTGAATAAAGCAGTTCCATTTACCATATAGGTGATGCACTCCTCAAATCAGAAGCTAGTGAAAGGGATTTAGGCACTCGTCGATAATTCCTAATCATTTGACCATCATGTCTCCACAGTAGTTCAGAAACCCTTTTATCTGGCTCATCTAACTTCCAAAGGTATTTCCACTAGTACAAGGGAAATCTTTATTCTTCTTTACTCATATCTTATCAGACCCATCACTGAATACAATGCACCTTTTGGCATGCATTTGTCTAAACATATCACACAACCTGAGTGACCTCAAACACTCATAAACATTAGTGGCCTCAAAAATCTTAGTTATCAGAAGAGACTGGCAGCTGTTTCGTTATACTTAGTCTCTTACAGACTCATCCACGGAGATCTGTGTCTAGCCTTTTTAGCCATGAGAGATCCAACCCTTTTGATATCGTATTTATTTTCAGAATTAACAGTACCTCATATACCCAGTTAAAGGAACTAAACCTTTACCAGCAGATAAATAAGACACATTGGCATGATAGACTTACCTCCCAGTGTGGCTTTCAGCTCTGGCATAAACTTCCACTGTATGTTAGGGTGGCACCCTTGCCACCTTCATGGTAAAGCTAGATAATTGAATGGGCAGCTTCAATTTCGACTTCTGTCTATCTTTTGCCCTCCTTGAGGCTAGAGGGAACATCTGAATAGGGTGTTTTTGTTTTGGTTTGTAATGGTCTGAGACTGATCACCTAGTGGACTGCCCACCTAAACACCTATGAACACAACTGCTCATGCTGGCAGAGGAAAGAGAGATCTTGACAGCTGTAGCTGGCAATGCCAAAAAAAGTATCAAGAAATGAAGACAATCTGGGGAAATCTCAATTCCAATAATAAGAGGGTATCATCACTGAAAAAAGGCTCATCTCAATAAGGAGTGAGAACATGTTGGAGTTGCCCCCAGATAAGTGATCAAGAATATGGATGAAAATGGCTCATTGCACTTGTTGGCACTAGAGCAGTTGCTTAATACACAGGCATCAGAAATGATGGCACTTAGATGTTGAATTTGGTGATAGGTAAGCCAAAGATACAACTAATGTCAGGTATTGAAGTACAGAACGGTACTTCAGCTACAGCAACATCAGCCACATTGCCAAGAGATTCAGCATCAGCCAGGCACCAGCTAAGTCTGATTCAGGGTAGATAATGGCACTGTGTCTTGCATTTGAAAGTCTGACATTAGATAAGCTGCTGATATCCACGGTGGTGCAGCGGTAGCATTGTTGTGAGTCTGATATTAGATAAGCTGCTGTGGTAGAAATACAGTGTGATAAACCTGCAGAGCTGTTACGAGGAAAGGGGTGCATCAAGACAGCTACACAGAAGGACATTTTGCAACTACAAGGGGGAGTAGATGTCTGCTCAGTAGCTTGAAAAGCACTATGAGAAACAGCAAAAGCTGCCACAAGCAAAATAATTTATTGGAGAAAAAAATGGAAAATCTAAAATATAGTGGCAGAGCTTTTCTGGAACAACCTCATGTTGAGCAAGGTTTGACATAGAAATGGTTAAGGAGAGGTGAAACAAAACCAAAAGATGAAAAGTTAATAATGGGAGGCCTGTACAGAGGACATGTTGGGTTACAAATTCCATTGAAAATGTTGGACAAACTGACAAATGCAGGTTCTATAAAACAGAACTGAAAACAGTTGCACATTTTGTTGCTCATAGTAGCAGTCCTGTATACTGAAAAGCACAATAACGTGGCAAGACTGCTGCAGTGGGGATTGTACAAATTATAAATATACATTTGAAAAGTATTGGAAACAATAGCCACTAATCATTACAGAAAGAATGATGACATTTTTATCACATGGGATCACCCATTACCAAAAGTTCAAAAACAGATAAAAGAAAGCCAGATATGGTAAACTATGAAAAAAAAGACAAAAGTATCACTGATTATTGAAATTGCTACACCTAGAGCAGAAGGAGCTAGAACAAAACTCCTGGGTTCTCTTCTTAGATGATGTATTGAAAAATATTGTAACACTTTTATGGGCACATCTAGACGTGGTGGCCTGGCCATACACCTAAGACAACTGACATAATCTTTCTCCAGAAAGTTTTCTTTACTGGCAGACACCCACACTATCATAGTGGCTGCTTTGAGGCAGACTTGTGGTCCCAGTTCATAGCAGTCTATCCCCCAGACAAGAAATTACAGGCTCCAACCTTGTATGAATTACAGAAGGAGGCAACTTTGGGAACACTGCAGGTTCCGAGAAGAGCATTAACATGAAAGACTGAAACAATACTAATTTCATGAACTCAAATTATACCTTGATTTAGGAATGGGGTACATCCATATAAAGGATTAGAAATCCAAAACACTTGTAGAAATTAAACCATCCCTAGATATTAGGAAGGAAAGTTGAGGTCATAAAACGTTCTGGAGTCTTGTGAGATGCAACCAAAGTAAATCTGCACTTGTCTTACCCTCATGCTCATGCTTTGATCTGGCTCATCGCCAGTGTTCCATCTTTTCACAGAGTTTTTGCTGAGGCCCCACAATGCCTCATGGCCACATTGCAAATGCTGAAATTGGGAAAAATATTTACTTATTTTTATTTTTTATTTATTTGCAGTTTGTTAACTAGGAAAGTCCATTGGGCCGAGATGAGCCCTTTTTCAATGGAGGCACAGAGAGAAAAGCTCTAAACACAGATATAAAAAAACAAATATCAACAGAGTCAATACATACATTATTAGATACTAAAATCAAGCAAGAAGTAATATAAAAAGTTAAACAATGCAAACATTCATCAATAATGAAAAAATTCATTCAAAGATGATGCAGGTGTTATACTATAAAAGTGACCAGAAGGCTGGTGTTAAGTGGAAATTATGGAAGAAGGAGGAAGGAAAACTGAAGGAAAATGGTGCAGGTAGAGGAAGTTAGCAGACTGAAGCTATGAGGGGTGAGTGCAGGAGCACTCCCAGATAGAATAGAGGTAGAAATGGAGCAGGGTGTTGAAAGTGGAGAGGTTCTGGGTAGTTCGGACAATGGGGAAGGGAGTGAGTTCCATTTTCGTGCCAGGGAGAATGGCAATAGAAGTTGCCCAGGAGTACGTAGGGGTTTGTACACTTCTAGGACATTCTGAATGTTGGAACTGAGTAATCAGTCAGGAAGATGCATAGTAAAGATGGAGGAGAGGGAGGGGCATTGAGATGGCTTAAGGATGAGTTTTTTAGCAGTGCTGAGTTGAATGTAGGTGAGATAGCTGGGGGATTCCAGCCAGTTTAAGGTGTGTAGGGCATCACATTGGTGAGATGAAGATTTGGAGCTGGTGGCAAACTTAGACATTTTATTACAGCATGATGCCAGTTTGGTCTTAAAGGTTGCTTGAAGGTTGGTAAGAAGAGGGGCTAAATACATGAGGGAGGGTAGGAGGTAGGTGGTAGAGAGGGTAGGCCTTGTTGAGGGGGTAAGATAGCAATGGTGATGATATAGCATTCTAAGTTTCTGATGAGTTTTCATAGGTTCATAGTTTGGTACTAGGCTATTGGCCCTAGGGCCAATAAGCCTTGCCATAACAATTCTCTGGATATTTCTTCCCACAATATTTACTTCCCTGGACCCCTGCCTAGCAGTGTGACTGATGTGATCCCCGAGGTGAATCTCCTATCTCCCATCCACTTGTCAAGGTTCCTTTTGAAGAGGGCCAAGGAGACGCTCTGCTTGACATGTATGGACAGTCTATTCCAAAGTATGGGGAGTCTCTGGGGTCAGGAACCTATCCCCCCAGCATGTTTTGTTCATTGTGATGACAAGGTTTAGATCCCTGGAGTGTGTGGCTCTGAGGCACTGGGATTTCTGTAAGTGGAGCATGTCCAACAGCTCAGGGTTTGACATGACCTTGTATGTTAAACAGAGATCCATTCTGAGTAGACAATATGCAACACAGTATAGCTGGAGTTTTTTAGATGGTCAGCAAAGGGCATCTGCTTTAGGCCTGTGATTCTTTTAGTGAGGTATTTTTGTGGCATTTCCAGCTGTTGCAGATGTCTTGTGAAGTACATACCAAACGGGGCGTTTACTCTATAATGGGTCTAATGAGGGATGAGTACAGTGGGACAATGACCTCCTTTTTTCTGGATGAAAAGCCCTTAGTGATGAGGTGTGCCACATAGAAGGATTTCCTGACTCTTGTAGTGATGTGGTTATCAAAGGTGAGACCACTGTTCACCTGTGTCCCTAAGTTTCTCATCACACATTTGGTGTTTAGTGTACTGCCACCTATGTGGTAATTCAGGGGGACATGGTTTTTCCCAAAGGGGATAACTATACATTTCTTGGCATTAAGCTTGAGCCCAGGGCTCTGGCACCAAGCATCTGTTTCTGTACGGCCCTTTTGTAGAATATCCACATCATTTGGGGATTCATTAATGGCTCCCAGTTTGCAGTCATCTGCGAACTTTGTTAGCCAGAGTCCCTTAGTGTAGGCCTGTACTTCAGAGAAGTAGATGCTAAACAAGAGTGGTTCCAGGACTGAACCCTGAGGTACTCCACTTGTCACCTGTCTGGAGCTGGATTTGGAGTCAGCTACCTTTATAGTTTGGGTTCTGTCAGTAAGCCAGTTGGCAACCCATCGAGTGACGTAGGGATTTATGCCCAGCTTAGTAAGTTTATCTAAGATTTCAGAATGGGGGATGGTTTTAAAGGCCTTGGCATGGTCCAAATAGGCTGTGTGGACCTCCTTACCCTTGCCACAGCTCTGGAGACTGATTCAAAGAAGTCAAGCTGGTTCAGGAGACAAGATCAGCTCTTCACAACCCCAAACTGGGTGGGGTCCAGGGTTTGAAGGTTGCCAATGTCTTTGTTTATAAGTTCCATGATAATGCATTCCATGCCCTTGCAGATCAGGCTCATTAGATTGATGGGACGGAATTTCCCAGGATCCAAGGTGGATCCCCCTTTGTTGAGTGGGACAACTGTAGCTGTGCACCACTCAGTGGGCACGAAGCCTGAGGTAAGGCTATGATTAAACATGACACTTAGGTGAGGTGCCAGTTCATTTTGTGGTTCATGTAGTACACAGCCCGGGATGTCATCTGGTCCCATGGATGCTGTATTCTTAGCTTTGGAGAGTGCAGTTTCTATCTGTGTGGCCGTGATTACCGGAATTTGGCAAAATATTGGTATTGAGTTGGGCCCTTTAGGGGGTGAGAGGGGGGTGAAGCTGGCACTAAATCAATCTGCCAGGATATTGGCAATATCCTTGGGATCAGTATATTTAATGCCATTCTATTGTAGCTCAGAGCAGATCTGAGCATTGCCATTTAGATTTTTGACATAACTATAGAATGCCTTGTGGTTGTCTTTGTAATATTTAGCAATTGTATTTTCGTAACTTGCTTTGGAGGATTTTATGAGGGATCTCACCTTCTTACTGATGCTGGTAAGGGAGTTTTTTGCATCCTGGGATTTTCCTCTTTTCTGCAACAGTTTCTTCCTTCTGTTGTACAGTTTGTTTATGGCAGGGGACCACCAGATTGGCTTCCTTTTTTTGGAGGAAAGCATCTTGGTTCTATTTGGGATGGCACGATTCATGTACGAGTGGATGTGCTCGTACAGTGCCTTAGTGTAGGATTCAGCAATCGAACTTTCAGCTCCCGTCTGTGTAGGTGCCATGAAGTTTGTCACTTCTGACTTGAGTAGCATGAAGTTGGCAATGGAGAAGTTTTTTACAGAGGATTCCTTACTGGGGGGTGGGGGTGGGTGGGATGTGGATGTCTAGGGTGATTAGCTTATAGTCAGACCTGACCAATGAGGGGGTGACCACTGGTGTGGAGCATCTATCTCCCATGTTGGTACTGACCAGGTCTAGGATACTGGAGACCCTGGTGGGACAATGGATTAGTTGATCCAGGGCATTGGAATTTATGAATTCCAAGAATCGTTGGGAAAAGGTGTTGGTACCCACCTGTTGGTACCTGAGTAGTTTTCCCAGTTAATGGCAGGGTAGTTGAAATCACCCAGTATTAGGGTGTTTGGTTGTATCTTAATATTTTCCAGTATGTTTAGAAAGGTGTAGTGAGAATCTTGGGGCATGGTGGGGGATCTGTAGCAAGTTACAATTTGGATTGTAGTCTTCTCAAGTGTTAGTTGCACCTGGAGAATTTCAGAAGCATTGTGTTGGGCAACTAGCCTGGTGGTGTGAATACCCTTGGTGAATATGGACACTCCTCCACCTCTAGTGTTTCGGTCTTGGTTTGGTGGCAAAAAAGTGTGGTAAGAGTTGTAGCCTGGTATTGCAGGGGTGCTGTCTGGAGCCGTGAACCAGGTCTCAGTTACTGCATAGATATCGATGTTCTCCAGTTTTACGAGTGTCTCGAGAGAGTGCATTTTGAGGTTTAGACTTCTAGCATTGAGTAGCATTACCTTCAGATTTTGCATGCTTGTATCTGTTATGGTGCTGTTTTTGTCCTTTGAACCTTGCCTAAAAAAGGCACTATAGGGGTGGCAAGAGCTTTAGCCAGTAACCTGAATCCCAGGGGTGACAGGTGTAGTCCATCTCTGGCAAAGCATCATGGTTTGTTGATCATGTCGTCCCAGGCAGACAGATACTGAATCCCCTTTGAATGACACCAGAAACTTAGCCAGTTGTTGAAGTCAATCATTTTGTCCTTATACTTTGGTATCATTCTGGGCGAAGGCAGAATGCTACTCAGGGCTAGGGTCATACCTGCCTGGGCCACATAATCCGAGAGCTCTACCATGTCTCTTTTCATGTAGTCCAGGGAGGTACATCTCAAGTCATTCACTCCAACATGGACAATGACAGAGTCATATTTGTACTTGTTATGGAGTGACTTGAGTGCATGTGTTATGTGGCGGATCCTGGCACCCGACAGGCAGCTGACTGTAATTTTCTCCTTGTTCAGCCTGGTGAGTGGGACATCAGTGTGCCTGACTGTAGAGTCACTTATGACTAAAGTGTTGGGTATATTTTCTTGCCTTAGGGTCTGTTGTTGGATGGCACACTGATGTTGTGAGCTATGTGTCACTTTGGTTGTGACTGGTGTTTGTTTGCATTTCAGCTTTGGAGGTCCTTGTTGCTTGGGCAGGTTAATCTTAAGGGCCTCTGCATATGTGGGTTTAGTGTTGCTATGTGTGGGTGTTGATGGTATGGGTTTTGAAGGGCTATGTGTTGCTTGAGGTGTAGTGCAGGTGTTAACCTTCTTCTCTTGACTGTCTAGCACAGTCTTTGCTTCCAGTTTGGCTATGTAAGTGCATCTCTCTCAGGTTGTATTGTTGGGTGGTAGGAGGAGTGGGTTGTCTGTGTACATGAGGCAGTTGCTGCATTGCCCCAGTATGCCCAGATTCACCAGGTGGACAGGATAAATCACCGAAAGCTGACCCTTGGACATGCCTGTTTAGATGCTTTTTTTGTAAAGTACGAGAGCTGTTTTACCTTACCTTTGCAAGGTACTTTACAATTATAGGCTGTTTAGTGCCTACGATTAATTTCTCCTTATTAACAAGGAGAGTTGAGTGTTTATATCAGTTTAAGGCTTCCTAGTGCAGTTTGAATGTGAATGTCAAATTTTAATTGATCATCGAGAAGGACACCTAGAAACTTAGTATGATGGACTATTTTGATGGAAGTTGAGTTTTGGCTTACTATGGAGAAGGAGTTATTGTCTGTTTTGGTATTTTTGGAGGGGTAAAGATCATGATTGTGGTTTTGGAAGCATTGAGGGCTAGATGATTAATCAGCATCCATGTCTCAGTACTGTTGAAGGAAGCCTGAGTTGCATGTAAGAGTTCAGGGAGAGATTTTGTATTGCAGGTGATGGTCAAGTCATCCGCATATTGAACAAGTTCAGCATTTGGGATACAAAGATGAAAGTTATTAATGAAGATGTTAAAATGAAGTGAACTGAGGATAGAACCTTGGGGAATGCCTGTCATAGTGTCAAGATAGGAGGAGGTACGTTTTTTTCCACTTGATGACTTGTTGTCTATTTGACAGGGAACTGGAAAACCAGCTGATGGATGAGGATGAGGAAAGATTGAGGTGAGAGAGTTTGGACAGGAGAAGACTATGGGAGATGGTGTTGAAGGCCTTGGGTAGGTCTAGGAGAAGGGTAGAAACAAAGTTGCCTGAGTCAAGATCACAGTTGATGTTGTCGAGGAAGTATAGAAGGGATGTGGTGGTACTGCGACCAGGTCTGAAGCCATGTTGTGTTGAGATCAGTAGGTGGTTGTCTTAAAGGTAGGGTAAGAGTTGCAGATGAATATACTTTTCCAGAATTTTTCAGATAGGGGAAAGAATGGCTATGGGATGGAATTTGGAGATGACAGTGTTGTTGCTCCCTTTGTGTAAGGGAATGATAAAGGCTTTTTTTTCAAAGGAGGGGTACATCACACTCCTGTATGGAATTCTTGATTAGGATACAGATGGGGAGGGCGATGCCATCTGCAGCTAACTTGAGGAAATTAGAAGGTAAATTGTCTGGTGCATTGGAACATGGCTTTAACTTTTGGAGGATTTTTTATGGTATTAACAGGGATGGGTTTAAGAGTGAAGAGAGGGATTGGAGGGAGAAGTGGATGAGTTGTGGGAGGTTATAACGGAGGTGTGTACTGAGTTGTTAAGAAAGGAAGTGGTGAGTTTGGCTATTGAGTCTATAAAGGAGGAATTAAATTTGGTGGCTATGATGTGATTTGGAGAGCTAGGGTCTGGACAAGGATTTTCTTTTCTGCTGGGAGTTAGGAGGGTAGAGATACTACTCCAGAATTTCTTAGGGTGGGATTTGTGATTACTCTGAAGCTTGGAGTAGTAGGATTTGCGGTCAGAAGTAATTTGTTTTTTAGCTATATTCCGAAGCTGTAGTCAGTTAGGAAGTTAGGTGTTTTGTATTGTTTCCAGGATTAATCTCAGATATGTATGAGGGATATAGTTTCTTTGGAAAGCCAGGGGTCTGTTTTAGATTTTACTCTCTTAGTTCTGGGAGAAGCAAAGCTGATTAGTAGGTTGATGAAGGAAGTATTAAAGTAGGTAACTACCTGGTCAAGAGGAAGAGTTTTCAGAGGGTTCCAGTTCATCTGATTTAAGCAGTCAGAAAAGGTTTGGGGGCTGAAGTTAATAAGGGCACAGGTTGAGATATAGTTATGCTGTAGGTGTAGGGTGAAAAGTGAGTGATAAGCAAAGGCAGGAAGATAGTCACTAAGGGAGTCATGTAAAGTGCCACTATTTGAGATATTGTTAGGGTGGGAGACTAATATCCAGTCTAGATACTTCTGGAAGAGTTATCTTTATTAGGTCTGGTTGGAGAGGTAATTAATTGGGTGAAGTTGAAGAGGTTTAAGTTAAGAGAAGTTGTAGGTGATTGAATAGAGGTCCAGCTGATGTTTACATCACCTAGGATAATTGCTTCATTACTAATGTTAGATGAGAACCAGGAAAGGATATCCTCAAGAATGGGGATGTTGTGCCCAGGTGGTATGTAAAGGGCAGCTATGCATATGTTTTCTGTGTTTGTTGATTTTTAGGAGGGCCAAGGTTATTGCAGCATTACTGAATTGAGGTATAGGGTTAGTGTATGGTGCAAGTATTAGGAGAAAAAGATGAAGGCCACTCCACCATCTTTCTTTTGTGTTCTGTCATTTGTTATGATACTATAGTTGTGGGGGGGGGGGCAATTTCAGAGTCATTCAGGTGAGGCTTGAGCCATGTTTCTGAGATAGATAGTATGTCAGGATGGTTGTGGGCAAGCCAAGCATGGAAGTTGGGTAATTTATTACAAAGGCTTTGGGCATTTATAGCAGCTAAAAGGAGAGATTTGTGGGGACAGTTTGAAGGTGTAGAGATGGACTTTGTATTCTGGATACCAGGGTTGGGATGTATATCTCCAGATAGGAGAATAGAGATTAGTTTGAGAAGTAAGGCCAGAAGTTTATTAGATTCTCTAGGATTGGAGTTGGGGGGGGGGGAGAATACAGGGTATGGGTTATGAGGAATAGAGCCCTATTTGAGATGAGCAGTTTTCTACTGAAGAGGAGGAAATCAGTTGTAGAGGTGAAGGGAAATATAGGCTGAGTAGGAGGCTTCAGTTTTGAGAAGTGAAGTGGTTATGTGGCAGAGTAGGACATGAGAGAAGTTTGGGAGAGAAGCAAAGTGGAGTAGCAGAAAGAGGGGGAAGGGGAGAAGTACTATGAGTAATGGTTGAGCAGGAATGGTGTACATGGTTATTTTTGGGTAGTTTTATTTGGTTGGTTGGGATTGTTGGCTGTGATATAAAAGTTTTTGGTGATAGAAGTGGAATCAGAAGTAGATGGTGTATAAGTTGAAGTGGGTGGTGTGAGTTAGAAGTGGAAGATAATTTAGCACTTGGTAAGAGGGTGCTATAATTAACTATTAGGTGGGAGGAGTGTTCTGTGATAGGTTGAGTGTAAGGTCGGAGGAGTGTTCTTTGATAGGCTGAGTGTAAGGTGGGAGTGTCTTGGTGTGTATAAATGTAGAAGTAGTGGGGGCAGATGGGAATAGGGGGCAGGGTAGGGAAGCGGAGTGGGCACAGCCAACAAGGAGGAGTGAGCAAGGAGAGGAACTCAGCAAAAACTATCAGTGAGACAACTTGATTAAGGGGCAGAGAGCAGCTGGCAAGCTCTGGTGAGTATATTATATAATTGTGATAGGGGCTCAGAAATAAGAGGTGGTGGCTACTAAAACAGGAAACATTAAAACAGGAAAAAGTATATTCCTTACGGACACTAGGGATCAGAGCAAATAGGGAGTTATGACTTAGTATAATTAAGAGTGGGGGGAATGCTGCAATCTAGTGGCGTACTTGAGTGAAAAAGTTTAACAAACATACTATTTAGGAGGGAAAACAAATGGTACAAGTGAAGGAAAGAGTAGGGGATTGAGAACTGCTTTAGAACTGCTGGTGTGCAAGATGCAGAAAAGCCACCATTGACTAGAATAGAACTAGGCAAGCACAGATAATTAGAAACAGATGAACGTTGTTAACAAACTCTCTCTGTGGTTAGGAAGAATAAGGTAGCTGGAGCCAGTGGTTTAGAAGATGTCGCTGCTTCACTATCCTTGGGAAGGAATACTGGTCTGGCCACAATATTGTAAATGAGGGGGCACCCGGACTTCAAAAGGCACAAGCAAGTCTCTCTGTGGTTAGGAAGAATAAGGTAGCTGGAGCCAGTGGTTTAGAAGATGTCACTGGTTCACTATCATTGGGAAGGAATACTGGTCTGGCCATAATATTATAAATGGGGGGGGAGCACCCGCATTTCAAAAGGCATAAGCAAGTCTCTCTGTGGTTAGGAAGAATAAGGTAGCTGGAGCCAGTGGTTTAGAAGATGTCGCTGGTTCACTATCCTTGGGAAGGAATACTGGTCTGGCCACAATATTGTAAATGGGGGGCGGCATTCGCATTTCAAAAGGCACAAGCAAGTCTCTCTATGGTTAGGAAGAATAAGGTAGCTGGAGCCAGTGGTTTAGAAGATGTCACTGGTTCACTATCCTACTATCCTACTATCAAAAACTTCCTCAGGGTTGGGACAAAACTGTGCAGATTTGTAGCCAGAGTTTGCTGATCACAAGTACACCTGAATGAGAAAGTGATGACACAAAAATGAACATAACACTAAGACTGAAAATAATTATCGATTACAATGATGGAAAAATATGGCATTCTGTTCCTGCTGAGTGGCATGACCTAAATTTACTAGGAAACCTGTCTGAAACTGGTTGGTGCTGGGTACAACAAGTGAACAATCTCATGATGTTCGTGAGACGGAGAGAGGAAAGGCTGAATTTAGAATACGCCATGCTGACCCTTTGAACTAAGATCAACTGCTGCCAATGAAAAGAAGTAGAGTAGTCTTAGAATTCGATCTGAATGATGACTGGATATATACATGGAATCTCCTGCTAGTGTGCAAAAGCGCAGCACACAGAGCTGTCATTATTTAAGGAGTAACTCGGAACAATAACTGTGACAGTCTTATTTCTACAGTCTCATTTTAAGGATTAAGAACTATGACAGCTTTATTTTTCAAAGCTGCACTTTTACTTTTATTTTCATCGACTCTTCCTTAATAGTCTGTACATCCCTCTCTGCAAGGTCATTAGCGTGACATATGAAACATGGCAGTAAATACATGACAAATCCTACATCCCATCATAAAGGTTTCAATTTTCACATTGGTGAAACAAAATCCTTTATCAGACAATAGTGTTATTGAAACACTATGTATGTTAACATTTTACTTAATTTTTTTCAATGGCTGCAAGTGTAGAAAGGGAATTTCTTAAAGCACTTAAAATGGAAAACAGATGCCACATTTTGTTAGACATATTTGTTTAATTTGAGTTTCTATGAGAATTAAATGAAAAATATTCATCAAGAAGTATCTCCAGATATCTTTGTAGATTGCAACAAAAGTAAGAGCACTGCCAGTACCACAGCTGAGAAATTTATTACAAAAATAAAGAAAAAACAAAGCAAAATTACAATGAATAAATCCTTACAAAACAGTGGTGAACGCTAGATCCCTGAAAGCGCTCACCACTGTTATGTAAGGATTTATTCATTGTAATTTTGCTTTGTTTTTTCTTTATTTTTGTAATAAATTTCCCAGCTGCGGTACTGTCAATGCTCTTACTTTTGTTGCTTTTCACTTTTCAGTGACAGTTTTGTGCTTACAGAGGATATTTACTTTTATATCTTTGTAGATTGGTTTGGATCAGAGATGTTAAACTTTCATCATTCATAATAATTGTTTTTCCTTAGTTAATCTCTATGAAGTCCTGAACAGCTTTTCTACACAGTTAGCATGTATATGTTTGTAAACAGCTGTATAATGTCTGGAAATCATCCTGCAATGTTTAAACAAGGCCTGGTCTGAATACCTTCTCCTTGAAACAGATTTTATCTTGTGCACAACCACAATATAAACTAAGACAGTTACCCATAACTTTCCAGAAAATGTTAAATAAATGGTGTTGCCATTTCTCAGTTTAATAGTACTTCACAATTTCCATTTTTCAGTCACCAAATGTTCACTATTATACAACTTTGCAAAACATAATATATAGATGACTGTAAACAGAGTTGGAGAAGAAATAAAAGGACCCTTTACCCATAACAATTATTTTTCTGCATAGTCAAAATCTTCATTTTTATAATTTACTTACAAATTCTTTGATATAAAGAAATTCACAGTTCCATTATAGTACAATAACCTTCCTATAGTACTTTACCAAATTGTGTGTAAAGTAACTTGTAATCACTATTAATCCCACAAATCTGTTAGAAAGAGAGGAAGCTCCCCACCACTTTCAACATGACTGCCTACAAATTATCAGTTTGTATTTAACATAATCTTGCATACATATTAATACCATTTCAACAAAGGCAAATAAATATCAAAAATGTTGTCAATGTGAATAGTTAGTAATCAAAATCCAATAAATACAGCCATACTTTACCAAACATATTTTGCCATATTATAGGCTGCTTTCCATATCTGTGTCATATGAGGTATGAATTGTCATTAAATCATCCTGTTTAATAGATGTTCTGAAAATTTTAACTTACTGAGATAAAAATGTTTAGACACTGTATTATTTTCTGTAACAATCTTGTCTCCACCCTTAGACTGCATTTTGTCTTTTGTAACTTCAGTTTGCTTAGGATCATACCCACAAAACAACAGAATTCTTAAATCCACTGAAGAAATATAAACATAATCTAGTGGTATAAGACAAGTGAAACCATAACTTCCTTTGCTAACATTCTTTCATTATAATAAAAACTAGGTTCATAGTTAAGTACAAGGCTAGTGGCCCTTGCAGGCCATTTTTAGCATAGCCATTTTCCAATTTTTGTGTTCACATTAACCTATCCCATTTAGTTAGAGGTTAGCCTTACCAATCCAGTGGTTGATTATTATACATTACCCCTAATGACAACAACTGGGATCATAACAGATAATGTGAGGGGATCCATGCATGGGATAAAGCATTTAGAAACTGTCTCTGTCCATTGGCAGTACAGGGAGCAGTCCTGGGCTATATTTTCTGTTTTCTAGCCAAAGATCCAAGTTGAACTTGGATATGGACAGGGATGAACTTTGTTTTATGTGAATGGGATGTCTGTCCCAGAGCAGAGGTATCCACTGTGAGATATACCTGTCCCTCCAACCCATTCTGTTGATGTTGCAGAATTAGTTTACATCCCTAGTCCAAGTATTTTGATGCCATTTGATTTGCTGATATGCAGTAAATTCATCATCCTTGGGTCACAGGATGGCTTGTATGCCAGATACAGGTCACGTCTTAGCAGACTGTACGATATGGAGTATAGTGATAGGGCTACTAGTCTGCCCATGGAGGATATGCTGTTTAGGTCTTGTATCCTTTTAGTAAGGTATCACTGTGGGCAGTATTATTATTAGTCAAATAATGAAGTTTAAACTTCCTGATAGCAACAACTGTCTTAAATTGACAGCTGCACCTGCAGGCGTTACCTAACATAAAATTAAGGTTATCCATGCTAAACGGCATTTTCCGCTTGCGCTTCTACTTACACTAATTGCTGGTTATTGTTGTCTTATCTTTATTCCCAACAGATGTGAAAATCAGCTTGTATGCTTTCAAAAACATTAACATTTAGCCTTGAGAAAAAAGGGCACTGCCTATCTTTAAATAAAACTAAATTATACACTGTTCTGGTAAATTCATCGAGGTATTTAGGTATCAGGAAAACTGCTGTCTCTTATTCACATCCAATAATTTCAAACTTTATTTTTACTAAGCTGTTTGCCCTGCTACCTTTTAATTATACATTTTTTCTCAGTAAACAATGTCTAAAGCTCTCGAGATTTATTCCCAAGACCTACAGTCAGCTGAAGACTTCTCAACTCACACTAAACATTTAATTGCTAAAGGAAAAGTTTTCATTACATTCAGAATGTTCTCTTAGTTTTATAGCACACATGTTTATACAATAAACTTGTTATTAGATTAAGCCAAGGGCATTAACTCAGAAATTTGCCTTTGCAAAACTAAGAGAACACACCACACCACTTCCCAACATCCCAAGACTACAGCATATTAAATTGAACATGACTTTGTTCAGTCATTCTTCTCTTTTTACATTGTAATGCCTACATTTCAAAACTAAGAAAGAACAAAAAAGTACTTGCTTCCTTTAGTATCTTTATCACATATAACAATCACTGAGAATGCTTTGCTATATAACTTGCAATTTATATCAGGAAATGTTTTATACAAATACTGTTAAAAACAAAAAAAATGTTGTTCTTACAGTTATTCTTTTTTCCTTCATTATGTTTTGTTTTCCTTTTAGTGTCCATCCAAACATTAATGAGATGATGTAGGGTGCATGACTTTCAATCCCCCAGCAAGTTTAACAAAGTCAATAAAATCCATCCCTTGACAGACACTTTTTTCTTGTAAATCCATACTTCACAAATGTGATTGATGCTTTACGGTCTTGCATTTATTCATTAATTTCAGTGTTGCTGGTTTTCTTCCTGTTCATCTCCATCTCACAACCCCAGACTTTCTTTCAAGTCCATGGTACTCCCAATTCTTCTAGCCAACTCCTGTGCTTTTTTCTGTCTCTCAGTCATTTTAGTTTGAGACACTGGAAAAGGTTACTCTAGCAAAGTCTCTCTATGGGCTTTATTAGCAGAAAATGAAAAGCAGACTCCCTTTTTGTTTGACGGCTCACTTTTTTGTTGGACAAACTTTTTTATTTCTTCCTTAGCCTACTCTGCATCAAAAAAGTACTTTAATCCTCCTCAAAAAATATTCTGCAGACAGCTAGATACAGCAGCTTTAATATCACACCTGTTCTCAACATTCCCTGACTGACAAGATAAATTTGTTTCTCTTCTCGCTGGTGTACAGAGAATAGTTATTTTCTAAATAACCTCGTCTATCTCCAATTTTGAATACGTTTCTTTTCTTCCACAGTTTTGCCAGGATCAGTTCTTTATGCTTGCATTTTTACTAACACAGGTTTTGACTGCTTTCACGTGGTCAAGTTTGGAGCATGCACATATGTCCTTTCAATTAACAGTTCCTGCGGTAGAATACCAGTCTATTTGCTTATTTGTGCTTTTATAAAATTCATTTTCTTTCTTCCAGTTTCTCAGGTACAGCAGAAAATCTCAGGTTTTTTTGTGTGCTCTGTCCTCTAATTCTATTATTTTTGAAACCACTCTTCTTATGCAGTTTCATACTTAGCCAGCCTTTTCTTCATTTTGACCTCTGTTATTTGCAGTTTTTTCAGTGCATCTGAATAACTGTTTAAAGCTTCTCCATTTTTCTAGACTTTTGTTATTTAAGTTGCTGTACTCATTCAATGTTTCAATTATTAGATTCAGGTCTAAGTACATTTGATTTATTTTATTTCCTCTAAATTCCAGGAAGCCATCTCTTGTACCAAACCTGGAGCTTGAACTACTATTTAATGAACCTCTGTAGGGTTCTTCTTAGTCAGAGTTTTCTTTTCACCTGTTCTAGTTGATTTTCTTTAAGGCTCTCTAAGTTTCTTCTTTGCTGGCATTCCAGCACTGTACTTACTAGCCAGTAACTAAACTTTACTAAAACTGTCAGAATTATTAATTTTTATATCTTGGTTCTTTTTTCGCACTAGCAGAGCTGAAGTTAACCTGTTGATTAATGTGCAGCCAACTTGGAAGTCCCCCAATGCACTAAATTTTAATGTGCCTACTACCTCTGCTTCCATGTGCTTTCCTTCAGCTATACAGCAAGTCTGGCACTTACTTTACTTTATTCCTCTTTCAAAGGACACTGCTATCCTGTCCCAAGGTACATCATCAGCTCCGATGCCCTACAATATTCTTGTTAACTTTCTAGCAACAATATCTTCTATTCATCATGTGCCATGCTAACCAGCTTTATGGTCAGCATCTTCAGTAAATCTACCAGTTGTCTGAACTTTCGTTCATTTCTTTGCCAAGTTTAGTAAGAAATACACTTTGCTTTCACATTTTTAAGTTCTAGGTTTCACAGACTTCTCAATATAAAAACACTTTATTATCAATAATAATTCTGGAAAAACTGGGAAGTTATATTCTTATTACCACACCACACTGCTATCCTGTTCCAAGGTATATCATCAGCTCCAATGCCCTACAATATTCTTGTTAACTTTCTAACAACAATATCTTCTATTCATCATGTGCCATGCTAACCAGCTTTATGGTTAGCATCTTCAGTAAATCTACCAGTTGTCTGAATTTTCCTTCATTTCTTTGCCAAGTCTAGTACAGAAGTAGACTTTGCCTTCACATTTTTAAGTTCTAGGTTTCACAGACTTCTCAGTTTACAAACACTTTGCTATCAATAACAATTCTGAAGCAACTGGGAAGTTATATTCTTATTACCACACCATCACCAAAAGTCACTTACCTTGTTTTTTTGACTGAGCATGTTTTTTTTCTTTTTCTGATGCATTCTTAGACAAGATTAGCATCTTTTTATCTGAAACATTCTAAGACCAAACAGAACAAATAAGTGAGGTAGAGGTGTAGCAATAATATATAAGGACTCTCTTAACTCTGAGCAACTACAAGTTAAACCTCCAGGCCTAAACAACACTGAACTACTAGCCTAAAAATCTACAATAATAGACAACCCTACTAGCAGTATACATCCCACCCAACAACAACCCACTTACTATAGAAACCTACTGTCCTGGGCATCCACTTCATTTAGCCAAAAAACATAATAGTTGGTAACTTCAATACTGACTGGCAAACCTATACCTCTGAAAACCCCTCCAAATACATAAATTTACAATGTTTCTCCCAACTGATCCAAACACCTACTAGGGTAGACAAAAACAGCAACAAAAAAATCAATTCTCGACTGGATCTTAACAAACAAACCCTTGCTTAATAATCACTCAGGTTGTCTGCCAGACAGCCTTAGTAACCACCTACTAACATATATCTTAAGGCACTGAAACTCTCTCACAGAAACTATATCATGTAAACAAATGTGTAACACAAAGAACTTCTCCAAAGACACCTTTAAACAACTGCTCCAAAACTGCTACTGATCCCCACCAAAATATCTCTCATTAGATGCAGTAGTCCAATATTTCAACAAATAAATTTCTTGATATACTAACTAACCCTGGCCCCCACTACATAGATTAGATCAAAAACAAATTGCTGCCCATAGCTCACAAAGGAAACCAGACAACTACTAAAGTAAAGTGACAAACTGGTACCAACATCAGGCAAACAAAACAAAAGCCTCCCTTGACAGATATCATCACTTAAGAAATATTTGCAAAAAGCAAACCAAAATTGATAAAAAACAGTACTACTGAACAATGCAACACAAACATCAAAATAACCCACAACATTTCTGGGGCACTCTCAAAACAACTTATTCATACAGGCCATACTTGCAGTCCATCTCCGAATACCCATAACTCGCAGGACTGTGTAGCATCCCAATTTAACTCCTTTTTCATAAACTCAGTAATGTTACAAATAAAAAACAAAAACAACTCCCCACAAATCCTTCAACCTGTAACCAAAGGCATCCCATCCTCACTGACTCTCAAACCCATCCAAATAAGCAAAATAAAGAAATTACTGAACAAGCTAAAACCTACAGCTATTGCCACTGACAAACTACCAAATTAATACCTCAAACTAGCAGCTGATGTCACCTGTTACCCAGTATTGATTCTGATCATTGGCTTCATCTCAGAACAATACATACCAAAAATTTGGAAATTCTCCTATGTAATCCCTCTCCAAAAAGAAGGCTCTTCACTTGAACTTTCAAACTAAAGACCAATACTCATACTATCCCCTCTATCTAAAATTTTAAAGAAATGTGTCCACTCACAGCTAATGGAGCATCTACTAACTAATAAGCTCCTTGCAGAATCATAACACAGATTTCAGCCAGGCCACAGTAGCACCACTGCCCTGCTACAGTTTACCAATACTGTAAATCAACTAAAAAAATAACGGTCAAATGGTCTCTTTGATATTTCTAAGTATGTCAAAGGCATTTGACACAGTATCCCACAAACAACTCCTACAAGAACTAGCATCCCTTGACATATCAAAAAATGCCCTAGCATGGTTCCAGAATTACCTCTAAGATTGCCAGCAAGCCATCAAGTGGAAAATGATCTCTCTTTTCTACTTCCTGTAACAGTAGGTGTTCCACAAGGGTCAATTCTAAGTCCACTGCACTTCTCTGTCCTCACCAATAGCTTCCATACTGCAGTTAACCTTGCTACCATCATACAGTATGCAGACGACTCCACAGTCATCTGCTCCATTCCCTCCTTACCATAGCTACAAGACATTACCCAAAGATCCTTTACTGCTATTAAATCCTTTCTAGATAAATATCAGCTCATCCTAAATACCAACAAAACCAAGCTAATTCTATTCTCCAGCAACAATCACAGAACAAACAACCTCAGCCAGGACTTTAATATCACCTCATCCAACCACACCCTAATTGAACCAATCACTGAAACTAAACTACTAGGCACCACTACTGATAATAATTTAAAATTTGACAAACACATATCACTGGAAATAAAAAAGGCTTACATTAAGTTAGGTACTCTATACAGGATTAAGTCTTTTCTAACTAACTCTTCCAGACAAGCAATCTAAAAGGACCCACCTACTATCCATCACATTCTACATCTAGAAACCTACGGAAAACTGTTGCGCAGACTTGAAACATGTTTCTACAAAATAGCTAGATTTGCTGCCAGCCTACCTCACAGAACCCATCATTACCTTGCCTTAAAACAACTCAAATGGCTCGAACTACCTAACCTCTTATCTTAAGCCATCTTATCATAACCACTGCATAGTATACCAACCTAACAAATGTCCAGCCATACACAACCTAATACAAATCCATCTTAACAAGAGGACACTAAGATCATCCGATAAACTACTGTTAAAAGTTACAAAATCCACCAACAGCTTTGGAGACTCACTTTACTCAACCACATCTCTAAAGTACGGAACTCTACACCTCAGAATATTCTAAACACCTAGACCCTGGCCAATTCAAAAACCCACTAATGAGACATCTAAATAACAACTGGTCATGCTCTTGCTCCTCATCTGGATGAACTTATTCAACATGTCCCCACCTCAACCCGCCCTGAAATTCTGTCTACAACCTTCTATTCTAAAGCATAGAAAATGTTGACAAACATTTCTTGTATGTTACTTGATAATCATTATTGTATAGTATTATACTGTATAATTGCTTTTTATTATCAGTATAACTTATGTGCTGTTATACTGTGTACTTGTTTGTATGTGGAGTTTTTCTCCCTGGGCCTCTGCTGAAAATGGTCAACAAACCCAGTCAGGCTTCCCCAATAAATAAATGTTAAATAAATAAATAAAAATTTAAAAGGATCCTTGTTGTCCTCTCCACAAGAGAAAAACACAGGTTTCCAGCTGCTTTGTTCCACATTCCACCCTTTTACATAGCTGATCCTTCCGGACTTCTGAGGTAGGATCTGAATGTCATTATAGACTTTTCTACTTGAGTGAGCTTACCACAATGCTGTAGTTCAAAGCTCTACTGGGCTTCCATGTAAGAAGTTCATCCACAGCCACATATGTACATTTTAGGGTTGTTGTGTTGTTCAGCCATGAACCACAACACATACACCCAAATATACATACAGTTTTTTGTGAGAGTGTGGGTGTGTATGTCTGTGTGTGTGTGTGTGTGTGTGTGTGTGTGTGTGTGTGTGTGTGTGTGTGTGTGTGTGTGTGTGTGTGTGTGTGTGTGTGTGTGTGTGTGTGTGTGTGTGTGTGTGTGTGTCTGTTTGTGAGTGCAGAGATGGTTGTTTGTTTGTGTGTGCTTGTCTGTATGTGTTCATGTCCATGTCTGTTTGTTGTGTTTTTCATGGTAGAGGAATAAATTATCAAAGTATCACTATGAAAGTGAAAGATAAATTCAAGAGGACACATCATAACAGACTCTCCACAGTGCAAGTTGGTGGCACTGTGGGTCCTGGCCAACAGTTTAAACATAAGGAAAGGATGCACAATAAGAGGAAGCTGTGCACTCTGATAGGAGCAAGTACAATGTACACTAGGAAATGATGTGGCTTACTGAACTACAGACACACAGCTGCTGCGCTTTATAGAGGGCACATATTGGCCATTGGTCAAGTGAATCTCCCCCACCATTAGCATGAGTTCCTGGCATAAGGCACAGAAGGCTAGCTGCTCAACTCTCTAAGCAATGGCAAGTATCCATATCCCTTTTTTGGTAAAATTAGTCAATGTGAACAAAACCCCTAGAGCCACTTTTTGCAGTCCTGAATGTAACTTGTTTTCTGTGTTCTCCTATCTAGATGATACTGCACACTACAGTGGATGCGTATAGCATTTGGTCCACAAGACTATTCCCCAGATAGGCACCATCTAGAGTTTTTCCTAGTGTCTATGACTCTGTACTTTTTTGGCTGCACTCTGTTGGCAGAACCTCTTATGTTGATCTGG
The DNA here is from genome assembly GCF_019279795.1 of Protopterus annectens. NCBI lineage: Eukaryota > Metazoa > Chordata > Ceratodontiformes > Protopteridae > Protopterus > Protopterus annectens. The sequence continues at coordinate 679,440,409 of NC_056731.1, forward strand.
GAGGGCTAGGTTTAAACCCAGTATATTCCATCCTTCAGGCAGAAACACACCTGCATGCATGCATGCATGCAGGCATATTTATGGAAGGCAAGGAACTCCACACAGGTGCAGGGTGAATATGTGAACTCCACAAAGACAGTGACCAGAGGTAAAGACTGAACCCTGAAATTTGTGCCTGCAACACAAAAAAAATAACAGTTACTCCCCTGAGTCTTAAATAACAGATTAACTATGTATGTCTATGTGAACTTCCATGCAAAACAAAATGAAAGTAAAATATAAATACAAAAATAAAGCATGATGAATATGAAAAAGAGAGACACTTGACAATTTGCTGCAACACTAATGGAGATCATAAAGATGACACAATTGAAACTCAAGCCTTGTGCAGGTGTACAAAAGCAACACCATGAACTTCAGATATTTTTGTGCTGTTGAGATAGCCATATTAATTCAGTGATATTCATCCAAGTTCTGTGGTTTCAAAATACATATCCTCTAATTTAAAGAAAACAGTGCAGTATATAAAAACTGACCTGGAAAGATTATCAATGTGCTCAAGGCAGCAAAGGCTTTATTGATTGCTATACAAATTAAATGTCTAAAATATATGACACTTTTCTTCTGTTTTGCCCAGTCAGAATTCACTCAAAATGCAGACTGCTCACATACAAATACAACTCATCAGAAGTGCAAACCATGATAATGTGAATCCCAATACTTTCTAAAACCAAAATGTAAATTAAGAGTAACAGTTCAAAAAAAGTACAGTTGTGTAAGCAAGCTTAACATATCAGTAGATATCTGAATGATCACTGCTTCAGTAGCCTAAGCTATATAGGTTATATACTGCATAGGATATAACAGCTGGTTAGCGTCTAAAGCTTCTGGGCACTTTCTGCACACCCAAATCTTTAGTCAGCTTGAGTTGTGTTGAATAAAAGACAGTTTGGGTCCAACCCATTCAGAGCTTTCATGCCAACTGAGAGAAAAGGCTGATCCCTGAAAAGGACATTGCTAATAACAAAAAAAAAAAAAAAAAAAAAAAACAAATGTCTGGACTCTGGCATAAAAAGACAAAAAAAAAAAAAAAAAAAACAAGGGAGAAAGAGGAAGGGAGTAACTACTGCAGCAGTGATCATTTGAACACCTACTGTTATGGTAAGTTTACTCATACGACTGTATAAGCTATACATTAGATTACCATAGCTTAGAACAACCTGGAGGTGTAAGGGAAGAGTCCAGAAATCCCTGGAAAATGGTCCTAGCAAAGCTGTTCTCAGACCTGGAAAAGGCATATAGCTTATAGTGCTTTGTAAATATACATAAAGACGGCCAAGTTGCTGTTTATGTAATATTTCTAGAGTGCAATCCTTTTCATAAAGTCATAGATGAAGTCATACCTCTCAAGTGTACCTCATTACGAAGAACATACCTCATTTCGGGTCTTAAAAAGTTCATGTCCTTGAAGTTCCTCGAAGTTCCACATTGAAAGAGTCTGTCACAAATTCAGTGTTAGGAATTTTTTTTAAGTGAAATCCATGGTAAATAAAAATTAATCATATTAATTCATTAAAGGATCTTCTTTATAAGTAAAACCAGCATATTTTAAGCATCCTATGACCTTCCTAGCTGAAGTTGTTACAAATCCATTAGTATGTGTTCCACGTTTTGCCCATTTGTTCCACATTATGAAGGCGAGTGTTCCTCATTTTGGAGATGGAAGGTTGAGAGCTATGGATGAAGTCAAGGCACTAGAAGAATATGTATTGATCTTACCTAGAATTCTGATGTAGTAGGAATAACAAAAGGCAATATCCTGAGACAATCACCTGTAAACAGTCTGTACTGACACAAGCTGTCCCCTTTTTAACCTTTAAAATAAATGAACAATTGATTGGAAGTTCTGAAGGATTTGTTTTTGTCAGGATAGTACTTGAATCATCTGTGGACATTCAAGGTATGAAATATCCTGTCTCCCGTATTTTTGGATTCATGACAGAATAGAAGGAGATGGATAAATGAAGTTTGGCAACAAACTAAGTTGTCCCGGGACATCTTCATGGGGGGAGGGTTAGGTTAATAATAAGGGGATTTAAGTGGTTTGAGGGGGTGAAAGGGTTAAGTGGAGGCAGGGATGGTTGAGAGGAAATGAGATGATGATGGGGAGGGACTTAAGAGGTTTAGTCTAGTGTAGTTGGGTTAAGCAATCACATTTTGGCGTGAACTTGGTCAGGCTGGTTGGCGGAGAAGAGGGATAGGCTTGCCCTCTTCTGTTCCCCCTCTGTCTGGAGGTTCATTTCAAGGATCTGGGAAAAGGAAATTACTAGTTGGAGGAAGCTTGCTGAATAGATAAGCAAGCTTAGGTAAGGATGGTGCTTATTTGGTGGAAGGTAATTCAATGGATGGTGTATGAAGTGAGTTGAGACGCTGCTTCATAAGTGAAGTAAGCAAGTAGTGGTATGGTCCCTGCTTGTTGGGCAGGGTGAGTAGGTACGCTACCCTGATTAACATTACAATGAATGGTGTATGAAGTGAGATGGGACACTGCTTCATAAGTAAAGTGAGTAGAGGTATGGACACTGCTTACTGGGGCAGGGTGAGTAGGTACGCTGCCCTGATTAACATTACAAGGATGTTGTGATGTATTTAGAATCAATTATATCATAAATAGTTGTAATTAATAAAGTTGGTGATCAAAGCTATGTTATGGAAATGTAATAAAGGTCGTCAAATGTCATTTGGTGTGATGTGTTTTATTGAAGGGGATCGGGACAATTTGGCTTAAAGTAAACTCAGACACCTCTTTAGACACAAAAGAAAGACTGGATCTCAAAAAGAAAATCATCTCTGTTGAAAATAAGATAAAGGTCAACTGAGCATAAGAGCTTGCAACTTATATATTCTTCTTACAGACACTAAAGCAATCTATAAAACTGTTTCCATGTTAAGAGCTTCAAGTTATCCAGATGAGCTGGTTTAAATGGAACAAGTGTAACATTTTTAACACAAAATTAAGATCCCAAGGTGAAGCCACCAATTTTCTTGGAGGTCTCTTATGCAATACTCCTTTCAAAAACATCTTTATATGAGAATGTCTTAAAAGAGGAGATCCACGGGCAGACAGGAACATTCCTTTCCAGGAAAAAGAGAAAGAATCTGTCATCCAGGTATTCCAGCATGGAGCCCTGGAACAGAAATTTACTAGCTGATTCTTCAGAGAAGAGGTGAAAGGTCTAATTCAGGAACTTTCCACAGATGGATCAAATCTTGGAAGACCCCCAATCTCGTTTCCATTCATGAGGGTCTGTCCTTGTTGTACTCAGCTTGTCTGCTACACAGTTTTGCTGTAATGGAATGTAGAATGGCTGTGGAGGGAGGTTGTGCTGGAAACTTATATCCTATGCTAACATTGCTAGTCTGCACAGGGGCCAAGATCTGGTTCTCCCTTGCTTGTTTATGTACCACATCCCAGTGGCATTGTCTGTAGCAACCTGAAATAGTCCTAGAGACCAAAAGTGATTCAGAGAGTTGATTGCCTTGTACTTTGATCTCCCTTGACGCTGTTCTCCATGTAAAGTGTGAGGCCTCGTGGTGACTGACTGCTATGGAGTAGAAGGGGAGATCTAAATCCAGGGATATTTGATGTCTCCACCAAGTGGTTTCTCTTCTCACAAATCCCACATATGGAATCTAAAAGATAAAGGGTGTCAGTGCTGGGACCAAACAAACTTCAGACACCATTTTCTCTTTCTCATGTGGAGCCTTACCAGAGGTATCATGAGAATCATACATGCCATGAAACCCAGAATCCTGAGGCATTCCTTTACAGTGGCCAAAGTCTGAGTGGAATACCCCTGAATAGATATAGATCTTTTTCCTGTGAATGAAAAGCTCTTTGAACTAAGCATAATCCTGTGTGATAGAGTCAATGTTTTTTTTTTCTCTTGGTATCCCAGTATGCAGATATTTCTCAAACAAGTGAGAGATTTGTGACACTTTAACTGCAAAGATAATTCATCGAAATATGGACATATGTTGATACCATGTAGTCTACTAGCTATAACTGCAGTTAGAGAGAATGAAGATTCAGACTTTCTGGAAGGGAAAACGGACTGCCAGAGTTGGGAGGACAAGATCCCTTAGACAGTAATTCTGACCTATTTGACTGTCCTTTGTTTGGGGGGGGGTCCTGCTTTCTTTTTGGGACCTCTTTGTCATTGTTTTTTAAAGGTCTGCTTACCAGCATTTTGGTGAGATTGTTTATTTATTTATTTTGCCAAAATGAATGAGAGGCAGAAAATCCCTTGAAAAATTTGGAGAAGGAGGGCTGAAAAATCTGATAGATTCCCTGTATCGACTTACCCCCTCATCATATTTTTTATAACCTTTGCATCAGAGGATCCAAAAATAAATAAATAAATAAATAATTAAAATCTCATTTCTAGCATCTTCTGGGAGGTTCTGACATTGCAGCCAAGTAGACTTCCTCAACAGAGACCCAGTGGCAAGAGCCCTGAACACCAGCAGAATCATAACACACACTTTTAACAGTGAGTAGTGGCCTGAGAAACTGAAGAAAATAAACCACACAAAGCAGATTTTTCTCATAGAAAGGAATTGTAAATATAACATTCCTCATGTATTCACTATTAAATTTAACATGTGAGCCTGACAATTCACTTTTGTTATAGGTTCATAGGTTCATAGGTAAGTACTAGGCTATCGGCCCTGGGGACTATACAAGCCCAGCCAAAAAGGTACCCTGGCTTTTGCCTCCCAAGAAAATTATTTTCCTGTGCCACTGTCGAGCAGAGCCACAGAGGTGACCCCCGGGGTGAATTTCCTATTTCCCATCCAGTCATCAAGATTTTTCTTGAAGAGTGCTAATGAGGAGCTTTGTTTGATATAGATAGGTAGTTTATTCCAGAGTATGGGAAGTCTCTGGGACAGGAATCTATCCCTTCGGCATGTTCTGTTTAATGTGGTGACAAGGTTTAGGTCCCTAGAGCGTGTAGCTCGGAGGGATTGGGATTTCTTTAAGTGGAGCATGTCCAACAGCTCTGGGTTTGACATAGCTTTGTATGTTAGGCAGAGATCACCTCTGAGTAGGCGATATGTGATGGAGTAAAGCTGGAGTTTTTTGAGACGGTCTGCGTAGGGCATCTGTTTAAGGCCGGCAATCTTCTTTGTGAGGTATTTCTGCGGCCTTTCCAGTTGTTGTTGATGTCTTGTGAGGTACATACCAAAAGGGGCATTGTACTCTATAATGGTTCTAATGAGTGATGAGTAGAGGGGAACAATGACCTCTTTTTTTCTGGATGAGAAACCTTTTGTGATGAGGTGTGCCATGTAGAAGGATTTCCTAACTACTGTGGCAATGTGATTATCAAAGGAGAGACTACTGTCCACCTGTGTCCCAAGGTCTCTTATCACACTTGCGGTGTTAAGTATACTACCGCCTATGTTGTAGTTCATGGATACAGAGTTTTTACCAAAGGGGATGACAATGCACTTTTTGGCATTGAGCTTGAGGCCATGGCTTTGACACCAGGCATCTGTCTCAGTGAGGCCCTTTTGTAGGATGTCCACATCGTTAGGAGTTCCAGTTATGGCTCCTAGTTTGCAGTCATCTGTGAACTTCGTTAGCCAAAGACCTTCTGTGTTAGCCTGCACTTCAGAGAAGTAGATACCAAACAGGAGAGAACCCAGGACTGAACCTTGTGGTACTCCACTTGTCACTGGTCTGAAGTCGGATTTGGAGTCTGTACTTTCACAGTGTGGGTTCTGTCAGTGAGCCAGGTGGCAACTCATCTTGTGTCATAGGGATTTATACCTAGTTTAGTGAGTTTGTCTATAATTCCAGAGTGGGGGGTGGTGTCAAAAGCCTTGGCAAGATCTAGATAGGCTGTGTGAACCACCTTATCCTTGTCTACGGCTTTGCTGACTGCTTCAAAGACGTCTATCAGGTTTAGGAGACATGATCTGCCTTTTACAAACCCGAACTGGGTGGGATTCAGAGTTTGGAGATTACCCATGTCTTTGTTTATAAGTTCCATGATGATACATTCCATGGCCTTGCAGACCAGGCTCGTCAGGCTAATGGGGCGGTAGTTCCTGGGGTCCGTAGTGGCTCCCCCCTTGTGGAGTGGGATAACCGTTGCTGTGCACCATTCAGCAGGCACAAAGCCTGAGGTGAGGCTATGATTGAACATGGTACTTAGGTGGGGTGCCAGTTCGTTCTGTAGTTCGTGTAGAACACAGCCTGGGATGTTGTCTGGTCCATGGATGCTGTATTCTTGGCTTTGGAGAGTGTGGTTTTTACCTGTGCAGCTGTGATTACAGGAACTTTGCATTCTTCCGGTATAGAGATGGGCTCTTTAGGGGGTGAGAGGGGGGTAAAGTTAGCACTGAACCTATTTGCCAGGATGTTAGCAATATCAGTTGGGTCTGTAGATTTAGTGCCATTGTGCTGTAACTCAGAGTAGATCTGAGTGTTGCCATTGAGATTCTTGACATAGCTATAGAATGCTTTGTGGTTGTCTTTAGAATCAGTGGTGATTTTGTTTTTGTAACTATCTTTGGAGGATTTTATCAGGGATCGCATCTTCTTACTGAGGCTGACCAGGGAGCTCCTCCACTCGTGGGATTTTACTCTCTTTTGCAAGAGTTTCCCTCTTCTGTTGTACAGTTTGCTTATGGCAGGGGACCACCAGATTGGCTTCCTTTTTTTGGAGGATAGCGTCTTGGTTCTGTTTGGAATAGCACGATCCATGCACTCATGTAAGTGCTTGTAAAGTGCAATTGTGCAGGATTCAGTAGTCGTAACTGTATTGTCCATCTGCATGGTTGTCATGAAGTTCACCACTTCTGTCTTAAGAAGCATGAAGTTGGCTTTGGAGAAATTTTTTACCATGGTTTCCTTAATGGGGGGTGGAGGCAGGATGTGGATATCTAGGGTAATTAGCTTATGGTCAGAGCGGACCAATGAGGCGTTGACTTCAGGTGTGGAACACCGGTCACTCATATTGGTAAAGACTAGATCCAGGATACTGTTGCCCCTGGTGGGGGTGTGGATAAGTTGATCCAGGGCATTGGAGTTTATGAATTCCAGAAAGCGTTGAGCGAAAGAGTTGGTACATGAGAAGTTTTCCCAGTTAATGGTGGGGTAGTTGAAGTCCCCCATTATTAGGGTGTTTGGTTGAACCCTAATATTTTCCAGTACATCAAGAAAAGAGGAGTGGGAATCCTGGGTCATGGTGGGGATCTGTATCAAGCTACAATTTGGATTACAGCTTTGCCCAGAGTTAGTTGCACTTGGATAACCTCGGCTGCATTATGCTGAACAACTAGCCTGGAGGTGTGGATATCCTTAATGAATATGGACACACCTCTGCCTTTGGTGTTCCGGACCAGGTTATACCAGCAATAACCACACAAAGTGAAGTAATAAAGGGAAATTTTAGCATTTCTGGTATGCTAATGAACATACATCATAAAATATTCCTTCTCAACGTGTTGGTGACATTAGAAAATTAGGCGAATCATGTACTGTTACTGAATAATTACATTAAACTTGATAGTTCTCAAGCAAACAAAGCCAAAAAAAAAAATAAAAAAACATTGGGGAATCTGAAAATCTTCAACTAAACTTTGACCAGAAACAAAATATGATTTGATTTACCTGCACAAGCATTGTAACAAGCAGTAAGCAAGGAAATACCATGTAAGATTTACTGGTATTTCTGAAGACTTGGACAATTCGTAGCTCATTGATGTGAAGTACAAGCTATACTGCCAAAGCCGCTGTTACAATATAACACAAATATGTCCCAGAATAACATAAAATTTGATGTTATTCATTAGTTAGCCTGGTGTAAAAAGAACAGTTACTGCTAGCTTTTCATTACTGTGTGACAAAATTTTAACTTTTAGAAAATTTTTAATAAAAGCAGGATTATACATAACAGTCTGCTATTAACATATATCATAATTTGCCAATGTTCGTCATTGCTAAGCTGAAATGGGTAACCCATGGTTGACCTAACATTAAATTCTTGAGAGTCATTAGTTTAAAATTCAGCCGGCCAAGCATAAGAGGTCCTCCACAGGAACACTTCCCTCCTCCTTTAAGTTGGTGCAATTGTGGATTTATATAAGATCCCGGGGTATGGGGTGGGTGGCTTATTTGCTGGAAAAAACAGTTAAAATATGATTTTGGCTGTATTTTCAGGGAATACATTTAGAGACTTCTGATCTTCAGTGGGTTTAACTTCATCCGCTCATAATGGAAGCAGAGGAAACCCATCGTTAAATAAGAAAACAAATGCTGCAAAAAGAAGTATCAACTAAAATTTAATTTCCAGACATTTTCTAACTCAAGTATAAAGGATAGTCTCTTTCTTTCTTCCCCAGCAATGGAGCAGAAGTAGCTTTCCTCACCTGTGTTCCAGCTAGACTTGGGAATTCATTGATGGCCTTGGATTTTAAATGTTTTTCTGATTTTTTTTCTCCTTTCTTTCACTTTTTCATATTTCTTTTCTTATTTTATTTGTTTATTTACACATTGGTTAATTGTCAAATTTCTTGTTTTACTATTTTTCAATGGTCAGAAGAGTTTCACTGACAGGTAGAGAATGGAAATTGCTGGCCTTCCTGCAATCACTATGCATAGTCTAAGATTTTGTAAAGCTGTGTAAAATTGCATCAAATATAAATGGCTTAAATAGGAAAATAAAAAAGCCATTCCATTCTCATATACTTCATGAACTTAAGTGCTGGAATTTAAATATTACAATAATTACACATTTCAAATGGTAAGTATTGCCCTCGTTCTACCATCAGATATTATAAAAAATATTTACTAATTCTAGAAGTAATAAGTTAGTTGAGATGGAAATGATATAAAACTATACCTTAAGCCACAGATCAGGATGGTAGAACTGTACTTTTGAAGGTGATGAAAAATAAGCAGTTAATAACTATAAGATCAAAGTGTGCTCCTTTTGAAATGTATGTATCTTTTTTTTTTTTTTGCAATACTCATCTTCTTTATTGCACTCATTATATAACAGAAATATTACTTTAATAGGAGACTTTAATGTCTGATTAAAAATCTGCCAGTTTGTTATTGTCATTACTCATAATAGGTGCATTATTTAATGATTCATGAGCTGATTGTTTACTGGGCATATAAGATGCCAAACAGCTTTTGAATGCCCATATAGATTTAAAACCTAAGAAGCATACTACACCTGACTATTTTTTCTCTTTCTTTTATAAATTCAGTCCAACATATTAAAGTTTACCATAGAATATTCGGTGACCATGCTGCTAATACTCAGTGATTAATCAATTTAGAACCAGAGTTGTAAACATTAAATGTGAAGGCCCTAGTAAATGATGACATTATTTCCAGTAATATAAACAAATTATGAGAAATGAGTGTTCCACTAGGTATTCCACTAGCAATGATCTGAGTAGATTTTAAGCAATTTATATTAGGTATACATATGTAGTTAACTTTATGGATAAATGGTAGAACAAGCATGATATGCCAATGAATGAATGAAGGAATGAATGAATGAAAGGAACAGCTTGAAATTCAGGAGGAACTTCAAGGTTAAATACAAAAAAGTATACATGACAAAACAATATCTACACTTGGGTAGAGCTGTCAAAAAAAGCTCTACTACAGTGCTGAACAGGAAGACAAATTCATCTCAGCTCTGTTTAACAGGCAATATTTTAACATTTTTCCTACTAAGGTTAGGAAGGGTGGAAATAAATGTTTGCATGTATTTATTTATACATTTGCATTGTAAAACAGGTGGTACATCAGCCACAGTGTTGAATAACAGCAGTAAAGTTAACTACAAGTGTATGATTGCAAAGATAGGACAGTTGATGGGAAAAAGCTCGGGGAAGCATCTAGAGGTCTAGATGTGAGAAAGATAGCTGGGTACGTGCAAACAGATTAGCCCAAACTAAAATTTAGGTGAAACAGTAAGTTAGGATTGCAGGTAATTAGAGGCACTGCAGTCTGGAAAACTCAGGAGGTGCTGTGTATTGGGAACATCCATGGCTAACAAGGTATTAATAACAGTTATCATCATCATAACTCCTGTGAGGTACTTATCATTTTTAAAGAAGTGTTTGCTTAAATATATGAAAATACAGAGAAATGGGGCTTGCAACTGACACTTCATTCTCTGCAACAATATTCGCTCCTAGCAGTGACTTCTTTAATTGAAATTTTATATCTTTTCCATCTAGTTACTTATTCCACAGCTAATTAAAGACATGAGTCACAGCATTACAAGTCACTCGAGAGAGGTGCAGTGTCATATGACCATGCTTAACTTATCATGCACTCCATGATAAGGACATTGTGGACAACTAACAAGTGGCTAGGGACACCAATCAGGACACAGTGAACATGTGTCAGTCTCATCTGTAGCCTCATATGAGGTATGGACTACATATCTCAGTGGAAATGTATGTATGGCTTTACATGTACTAGCTACAGGGATCTTCCGGTAATCTATTGGGTTAACACTGGGGGTATCTCAGGCATCTGCCTTGAGAATACACCATCAGCCCCTCAATGTCATGCTGCAGCACTTAGGTTGGCACATGTGGTTTCCACATACCACAGTGGAGACACACAATCTTATGCAGGACCTCTATTGTGAAGTCCATTTTCCTGAGGTTCTGGGAGCTATAAACTTTACCTTCATTGAAAAACCCTCCTGGGAATCTGGGATGGAGGTACATGAAGCACATAGGTCATCACTTCATCAACTGCCAGCTGTTCTGCAATGAGCAGGGTGTAATGCACAATCTGTGTGCAGGCCAACCAGGAGGACTTCATGACTCTCACATATGGCAAAACTGTGACCTATATCAATGCTTTCAAGGGTTAATTTCTCCCCGGGCCATCTAATTGGAAGTGCTGTATATTTCCTGGAACCCTGGCTGAAGGCACCCATAAAACAAAGTGCAGCAGAGGTACAGGTCTACACATTTACATACTAGGAATATGAGTGAACATATCTCTAGTCAGTTGAATGCATGCTTTCACTGTTTTTCACCATCATGTGGTGCTATGCAGTATGATCCTGGCACTTGTCCAGAAATATTTACAGTAGGTACAATGTTACACAGCATGATACTGAGGAGCTAGATACAACAGGGGGCCAAGCTGTAGGAGGAGAGCAACGGAGAACACCAGTCAGTGGAGGCAGAGTCAGATGAAGAGTCAGTGGAGAGACCAGCTGCAGAGGATAACAATGCAAGATGGAGGTGCTCAAAGCATGCTGTGGCACTGGTAAAGAGGCAGCAACTTGCTCATAGCTTTAGCATTTAGGAAAGCTTAGTAAAGGAGATACACTACAGTAAAACTTGTGCTTGCTAATGAAACCTTGTCTGTGTTCATTCATGCATTGGATGGCCACACGGCACATCAGACATAGAAATATCAAATAACAAGACATTATTATCTACACAGGAATGGGAGGGATCATGTGTGGATGCCTTTCACAGGCAGGTGTGTGTGTATGTGTGTGTGTGTGAGTGTGTGTGTGTGTGTGTGTGTGTGTGTGTGTGTGTGTGTGTGTGTGTGTGCGTGTGAGCAGAGGAGATGCAGGAGAAAGTGTGCAGGTGTGTGTATGGGCTGGTATTAACTGGGGATCATGGGAAATGTGCTTCAAAATCCCACTTCCTCAGGAAGTGTGTGTGTGTGTGTGTGTGTGTGTGTGTGTGTGTGTGTGTGTGTGTGTGTGTGTGTGCGTGTGAGCAGAGGAGATGCAGGAGAAAGTGGGCAGGTGTGTGTATGGGCTGGTTTTAACTGGGGATCATGGGAAATGTGCTTCAAAATCCCACTGCCTCAGGAAGTGTGTGTGTGTGTGTGTGTGTGTGTGTGTGTGTGTGTGTGTGTGTGTGTGTGTGTGTGTGAGATGTATTGTGGTCTGTAGTGCTGTGTCTATGTGTCTACTGAGACTTAACCTGAGCAGTGCGTGATGTCTAGTGGAAAGGTCCAGAACATGCATGGTAGGGGACTAAAACCCCATGCATGCACCGATCCACAGGAGATGCCTCTAGCAGGAGGAGTATTGGTTGTACAATGCCTCTGGCTAGATGATAGCATGCTGTGTGATTGTGATCCATCAAAAAAGCCAATCAGGACCAGCACTGAGGTAAGCCAGTCTTGGATAAAGAATCCAAAATGTTGAAAACCAAAAAATTCAAGTGCTGTGATCTATCATCAGACCTGCCACTGTCATGACTGCCACGAACCCAAGGATGTTCTCTCCTAGATGTAAACACCTTCACACAACTGATGAAGTAGTTAAAGTGCTAGCGCTGCATGATCGTGGTTTGCCTCATCCATGACTATTATAACCACTATCCTTAGATGTACCAGTGGAACAGCATCTAGAATGGTGCCTCATACTTTTCAGGCAACCTTAAGCGGACAAGGCACATTCTAGTAGATTACTTAGTCTATCAAAATAGTATTATATGGGGTATTCCCTATTATACAATGAACCTCCATTAATATTCCAAAAAGTGCACACTGATTGGCCAGCGTGCCCATTGAAAATCCCACAATATACCAATGGAAAAAGGGCCGGTCACCTGGAATTTTTTCCGTTGGTATAAAGTGTCCAAAAATTTTTTTTAATAAAGGAAAAAAAAGAAAAAAACAGAGCAACGGAGACTTTCTTTTCTCTGTTGATTCCATTTCAAAGCATTGATGTACTGGGTATGCATGGGAATGCAAGTCACATACGCATGTGCACTACAGCAACACAAGGAAGCAGTATACCACCACCGGCGGAAGAACAGTAATGCACCGTTATCCAAAGACATTATTTAGGAAAAGTAAGTATTTTTTTCTTAAATAATGTCATTGTATAATAGCAATAACCGACTCTGTGGTTGTGGTATATTGAAATTTACCCATGGCTGGCTTTATTTAATCATGCCAACCGTGGATAAATCTTCAATATACCACACCACGTCATCGGTTATTGCTTAAATAGAGATCACCCCACATACTCTGCATCAGCTTGACCAAATTTACCACAGCTGTGGGGGTACTACACTGTGACTCCATTATGGGACTGCACAGTTACTGAACTGCATCCACTGACACACCAACTTATGGAAAAAGGTGGTAATGTCTCCAGGAAGACCCAGCGATCGCACCTCTGTTTGTCTTGCCCAGCCCAATGGATCCACCTGCACATGTACAATGTGCCCAGTATGAGGTGTTGTACATGCTTGCGTGGTGTGTTCCCAGTATGCAGTCATCCCTCTGTATTTTTGTTTGTTGGGTATACACAGGCATAGAGGCTGAATGCATGGGACGTGTAGGAAATGCAGTGGCTACATTCCATGCTAGCATCATCCACAGAGGCATCAAATCCTCTAACCTCAGGTGGTGGTAGTTTCCCAGTGGTGATGCTGAATAAATAATTACCTGTGAATATGCCAAATTAGAACAAACTGATGTGACAGGACTAGCCACAACTACAAGTGGTGACATTGGCTGCAATTAAATCTTTATCATACAAGCAAGGTGAATTAATGTTGTAGACTGTCAGTTGTTTAGCAGCTATCCTATAACACTAAGGTGTTTCAGATGCTTAGGTCATGGCTTAATGCAAGTGCAACAGGAATTGTAGGAAATATCCATTGCCCTATCAGTTCAGACAATTTTCTGTTTTACCTGTTATTTTGCAAACTGCAACTGCCCATATAGGGAGTGAACTGCATACAGAGAGACAGGTGTTGGCCCTTGCTGTATAAAGTAAGGGCACTTAGGTTGCACATTCAATACTGAACAGAAGTACTACATGGTTGATCAGTGGAGTACATGCTTCTGTGGATGTATATAGGTTGTACAACATCTTAAGCTGTTGCTGTTCTAATTTTATGCTGCTAGTGAGTTCAATACTATACTTGGTAGACTATTTGACATCTTTGTTGTGTGGCAATTTTTGTGTTTGTTGTAATTTACATTACTACAGAAACTGTATTTCATAAGTAATTATGTAAGAGCTGTAGTCAGTATGTTTTTGGTACAAATTTCACAAATATACTTTACAGGAGCATTTCTCCCTGGGCCTCCACTGAAAACAGGCTCTGTCCTAGTCGGACTTTCCCGGTAAACAAATGTTAAATAAATAAATAAATATCATTTATCTTTCTGGACTAATGACACAGCTACATTTTTACCTACAGTCCTTAGTAAGATTGTGTAGGTAGCGCAACAGTGTGAGGCTTTGACTTGATGCATTATGAATGCTGATGACTGTGGGTTCTGATCCCAGCCCTTTTGCATTTATTGTGGCATTGCACATAATTTCCAGTGGATATTCAATTGTCCTTCTAATTACAGTGCCCATGACAATATGATGTACGTGCTGGCCTGAGCTGCATATTATTTCTTTATTTCTGCAATTGTGAGATATACAGTATACACACTATTAGTATGTTTTTCATTGAAGGCTTTATTTCGACTGTATATGTAACTCAGCTTGCTAATGCATTGTCTTTCATTTTGTATGCACTGGTGGCTTTGTGTTCAAGTCCCCTATGGGTTGTACCCTGCCTCATAGATGTTAAACTGCTGGGTGGATGTTTCTTGCCCATTGCGTTATAGTACAGATAACATAGATTAAGGTTATGCTTTAGCTACATTTGTTCACTGTATTTGTCCTTTTCTATCCCCCAGTCTCTTTCTTACTATCCATTCAATTATGCACATTGATGTATTTAGTTACTTATGTTTTTCTCACATTTATTTGACATTTATATCAAGGCCTGTAAGCCCACTACCGGTGGCAAACACACCATTGTCACCAGCACTATCTTCAATAGTATGTCTATCTGCTGCTGTCACCTCCACACTTCTAGCAACACCTGCAACTGCATTATAGTACATATAACATAGATTAAGGTTATGCTTTAGCTACATTTGTTCACTGTATTTGTCCTTTTCTATCCCCCAGTCTCTTTCATACTATCCATTCAATTATGCACATTGATGTATTTAGTTACTTATGTTTTTCTCACATTTATTTGACATTTATATCAAGGCCTGTAAGCCCACTACCGGTGGCAAACACACCATTGTCACCAGCACTATCTTCAATAGTATGTCTATCTGCTGCTGTCACCTCCACACTTCTAGCAACACCTGCAACTGACACTGCCATTAACCCTGCTTTAGAAGGTGCAAGTTAATCTGAAAGTGGAGGTGGCACAGGAGTCGGCTCCTATGTCATCCAGCAGCAGTTGGAGGAACAAGTAGGGTGGGGCTTACTGACAGGCTGGAGAGACACCCCTCCAGTGACTCAATTTGTTCCATGCCTTCCCCACACTGGCTTTACCATCTGAGCCAGGGCCCAGTCGTGAGGGAGCCTGGGGTAACAAGACCCACAGGGTCATATCTGGCAGGGACTGCAGCTGCATATCCCATTTTGTCCCACATTCTGGTGCTCCCTTTCCTTTCAGACTATATCCACCCTTGTGTGTTGTCCAATCCTCCCCATCACCATTGACTTTCTTCTGTGTGTCTGATGCCTATTTTCTCTAGTTTTCCCCCTCCCTGATTGTGTCAGCACCACCTGCATTAGTCTTGTCTGTCATCTAAGTTTGTTTGTGCACCACCAGAAGAGGTAGGGTAGGGTGAGAGGGGCAGCTCTAGTGGGTGCAAAGCGCTGAGGATCTGCCGATCCCAATCTCTTTTTATAGCAGTACCAAAAATTGCAGCACTCTGTGTGTGGTGTAAACTGTAGCAACTGCTTGCTATATTGTAACAAGAATACACATGCATCTAGCCCTTTAAGGCTTACATATAACATTTCCTACTAACTGATACTGTGTATGTGGGATCACACAGAGTCTCATCGCAGCATCTCAAGCACTACAAACAAGCAATGTTTACATTTCCTTGTCCTAGCAGTCATGAAGCAGTATTATGTGCACTTTCTGCCATCCCTTCTGCAGCCGCAGGCAGGATATTTAATGAGATGTAGTCCCCGAGCTGTTTCCCCCATGCATCCATCTTTAATGAGTATAAAGCCTCATCATGCAAACAAGGTAAACAGTGCTGTTCTGGTTGTTACAGCACCTGCTGTCCTTCTGATTCTTTGCTTAGGTTCACATAAAGTCCTCACTTCTTTCAGATGGAGTTACAGTGAACACAGTAAAACTTGATGCCTACTTTGTTCAGACATAGTGGTCAAATGCTGTAACAGAGAGATTAGAATATAGAGGCTATTACAGTTACTTTTTTGTAAATTTAGCTGATAAGCACTGGATGATTTCTGAGTTGAAGCCTACAGGGTCTAATATAGTGTATTTGATTAGAACTTTTCCAGTCACTAAGTTAAGCAGAATTTCAGACCAGTGGAAAACAAAACCTACAATCTTAACTGAACATAAAATAAGTTTATGATACTTTGGAAAAATTACATTGATTACATAAAATCTAGCTGTAACAGAATAATTCTGTATTACTGCTAATTTGGTTTGGTTTATAACAGGAATAAAAAAGATGCTTGCATCTGAATAATTAAATAGGTTCATGGTTTCACATATGTAGCTTATAAGATTATATTATATAAAGGCTTTGTTGTTAAAAAAAAAATTGCATTTTCATTTGATTATAAGACTATGTTCCTTTGTTATATGACTTATAGACTTTTTTGTAGTATCTATTCAGCATAAGAACATTTTTTTATCGCTTCCTTTACAAGAACAACAATAGTTCTGGAAATGTAGGATATCCCTTTCCGGTAAAATCATGCTTTCCTACTAAATAAATAGTGATTTCTATTTTATGAAGTTTTAGTGTTTGAAAATATGCTTATCTGAAATGGAGAGCCATTGCAAGAAGGCCAGGTAAGGGGGGAAAGGTGAGGGTTGATTCTGTAAATAATCTTCTAATTAGAAATGCATGGCAATTTGTTGATATTTCACTTGGGTGAACATTCCAGTAGTAGCAGTCCTGTCTGTTTTTTCCCTGAAACTGGATTAGTAAATTGGTCTATCTGCTTTAGCTGTATGACTTCTGCTTTCTCTCACTTTTCATCTCTACTGTCATCCTTTTTATTTCTTGTTTGCTGCTGACTGGTGGTCCCAATTATGTTATCATGCATATGCCTTCTTTATTGTTTTGTACTCATAATGGGACAGCTCTGTCCACCATATTTAAATAGTCATTTTCATGACCCTAGACAGTGCTGCAGTTTCCCTCCTGTGCATAAAACACACTGAAAAAAATCTTGACCTTTTTTTTTTAAAACATGAGCAGTTGGCTCCGAACTATATAAATACACAATTAAATCAGTGAGTATACAATGATGCTAGGAGTTATCAAAAATAAAAAGCATGGTCTTTTTTCTAGTAAAAAACTTCATATCCTGCCATCCAAAACATTCCATCTAATGAGACTTTGACACATGATCCCCGTTATTCATACATTCTGAATTCCACCTTCCCAGAACTAAAAAGCATCTTCAAACCCTTAAATAATGTACTGAAGGAAATGTGATTTTAAAGTGATGTTCTCAACATTTTACCTTCACAATTAGAGACAAATCAAAAAAAAAAAAAAAAGAAAGAAAAAACTTCATCCACCCCACAAATTAGGGACATTTTAATAAACTGATACTATTAACTTAGAAAGTTTACAGAAAAAGAGAACGTGAATTGATATTTTTTTTCTGAACTAATAGAAAATAGTCACTGCTATGATTAAAAATGTTTGCTGAGAGCAATCTATAATGTTTTCTCAAAAATATCTAATTTTAGATAACAAAGGACAAAAATTAGGGATATTCTTGAAGATTAGAGACAGCTGGAAGATATGTTCCACAGCCTGGTCATTTATGACATCATGACCTCAAAACATAAGATCGCCTTCTATGGAAGAATATTAGGGTTAGAAATTAAACAGTAAATGGGGACTGCTAGTTATCTAGATGCTAAAAGTAGTAAAATTATGTGCATGTTCACTGCAGACAGGAAAACACAAATAAGCACAATGGAAGCAGAGTTTCAACTTTGCAAAAAATATATAGTGTTAAAGAAAGAAAAATATTGTTTTAATCACTGGTCTCCCAGCAAAAATAAGCTATTTACATCTTATTTTTAAAGAACACAGTGGTAGTCACTTTATTTTATTTTATTACATCTTAGCTGTCCTGATACTGTAGGCCACTTAAAACTAAGCAATCACTCACTGCAACAGACTGAATGTATTGGATTCTGCGTGTTTTTATAGAACAGACTGCACTTTTTATTTTTGCAGCTATATAGAGCACTGTGCAGTCAGAAAACTGGGCAGCATGTTTCTTTTAGTGGGACCATTCCTTTTACTGAGGGATGGCCTGAAATTAGATGAGGAATGTGGAACACAGGACTGAAGTTAAAAGTATCAGGACACTTTTTTTTTTTATTAACTGTGGATTTAAACATTGTTTTGATTATTTATTTATTGTAGATCTAATGTCAGCAGATTATAGTTTCGTTCTAGGTTGCATTGAGATGAAACCTTTAATTAGTTGAACATTCTACATATACTATAAGTCTCCAGATGTTTTTAGCAGCTCCTTGCAAGGACAGACTATGTGTTTGGTGTCACAAGGTTGCTATAGTAACAGCCTAAACCTCATTGACATATGAATATATTGCTATGACTTGTATACTATTTTTGCATTGTACACAGTGAGCTGTGTGAATATGAGCTGGGTACTTCTCCAGCAGTAAGCCCAGCAGGGAGTCCAATTATATCACTTCTGCTATATGAGCCATGGAAGGTGAAGAACACAGGGACCAGACGAATCCAGAGCTGATATAAGATACATGTTGTGACAGACATTTCAGCATAGTAGTATGACTCAAGTATATTTAAAACAGATGTTCTGCTTCAAGTGTTGGTTTGGTTCCTCCATGGCATTGACTATTATTCTATCTTAGGTAATCTGGGGTCTAATTATGGCTTTATCACTGTATGACTTCAAGTCTGAGCACTTATCCACAAGGGAGAAATTGAGATGCACTGCAGACTTAAGGGAAATGGGAACTCGTAGGTCAGCCCTGGCAATCCCTTGGGCTTACACACACACACACACACACACACACACACACACACACACACACTCATATATGCATGCACGTACATACACTCACACGTACGCATATGCACATACACACACATGTATGCATATGCACATACACACAAATACAAACACACACACACACACATATACATGTATGCACATACACTCACACATATGCATATGCACATACACACAAGCATACACACACACAAGCAAATGCATTCACAGACACACACACACACACACACACACACACACACACACACAAACACACAACACACACACACACTCACACGAGACTTTGAATGCAATGAATGAGTAGAACAGTACTTAAGTGTAAGAAACATGCCCTAATGCAATCATATACTGCAGAGGACAGTCCTAGTCATTTCACACAGTACAATCATATATACTGTAATCTCACAACAACAGA
Source organism: Protopterus annectens (assembly GCF_019279795.1). Taxonomy (NCBI): domain Eukaryota; kingdom Metazoa; phylum Chordata; order Ceratodontiformes; family Protopteridae; genus Protopterus; species Protopterus annectens. Next base: position 679,459,981 of record NC_056731.1, read on the forward strand.
AAGTTATAAAATCAGAAGTCCTCAAAAATGTGAGAAGCAAGTCTGAAATGTTAGGTGCAGTGGGGGGAATTACCAGTACGCACCTTACACTGGCTCATTCTCCAAGTGCATTCATAGTTAAATCTTTCTACAGAAAACTTAAATGAAGCATTAGGAGTACAACATCTAAAAAATAACATTAGTACTGATATTAAGTAAATATGAATGCTCTAAATACTGGGAGATGGACAAGTGGTTTCTACAAAACTGTGCAATGAGGAATAGATCCATGGTAAAATATTTTCATGTCTTACCATGTCAGGACCACAAGCAGTACCTTCAGCAGCTGGCATAAATTTGGTTTCACATTTTCGGCCAACTCGATGACACCAAAGTGCTTTGCAAACATCCTACAACAAAACAGAAACCACAAAACTGTTAATACTGCAGTCATTTATACAATTAATTGTAAGACAAGCTGTAGCTGGGAATAATCCTATGTCCTGCATTCACTTACATGACAAAGATGAAACCTATAGTAAATGCAAAAAAAAGCAAACTGACCAAAAGGAAGTCCTGTTTGATTTAAATCATTTTCCCAATCATTGCATAAATGAAGAGAGAAACAACTCTCCTTTATAGGCTATTGATTTCAGTCTGTCTACTCAGTTTGCTTCTGGTTCACTAATCGCACTTGTAACCTGAAATGATACAGAATGACAATCTTAGTATATATTTAACTTTTCTAAAGTACAGAGAATTAGATAAAGTTTGCATCTCATGCTCCAGAAAAGACAAACTAGGACTTAACAATAACTGCAAACCATCTGCAGAGCATCTTATAGCAGGTTCTATCATTAACCTTTTGTCCACACAGAGCTGAGCCAATTAGCATCAGTCATTCTAATTAGATTGACACATGAATGAAATCACACTTTCACTGTCCATCCCTTGAGTATTACTTCTTTGTCACAGGAAGGAAAAAACAGAAAAATGAAATGGAAAGTACACATAATATTTACTGAAGTGCATACCATGATCAAAACGCTGTAAAGGAGGAAGTCATTCTCATAATGGCATCTTTAAAAGATATCCTAATACAATATGTTCCTACATTTTACATAATGATGCCTTTTACAGTGTATTTCAAATTAGCAGGTCAAAAATGTTTATTTTTTTTCCTTACTGAAATTGATAACCAGGTGGGTATGTTGATCTGAAGACCTTTTTTTTTTCAGCCACAATCAGGGCTTCCAAGAAGCAGTACAGAAAATGACAGAAAAATACAGGATATTATTGAAATCAAATAGATTAAAAAACATGCAATCTGAGCTTTTAGAAGGGCGGTTTCAATTTTACAGAAAAAATAAAGCAAAAGAGGCATGGCTTAGTGGGAACATATTGAGAAGAAGACGACTAATGAAAGTAATATTAAGTTATGACATTAACATTTTGAACACTGTCCTTGACAGTGATTTCAGGAGCGGATGAAATTATTTATAATGTGTACGTTTATTTAAAACATAAGTAGCAGTCACTGCATTGCAACAAAAAGTCTACAGAAATTCTAAAATCTTTGAAATTAACCAACACTTACTACAACAGAAAGTCAAAAGTAGGTATACAACCTTTAAGATTAACAAAATTCCTAAAACAATTCCATGCAATGGTTTCTCAACTGATGAAGGCGAGAAGCTAGAAATGATGGAAACCCAAAACAATGACAGTATTTTAATGGGAGAGTGCTACACTAAAGTCTGCCCTGCATGGATAAGTTACATGCTGCAGGATTTTAGCATTTATTTGGCCTTGATGCTAACAGGACTAGACAAGGAAACAGATGTTGTTAGTGCATATGAATTAAAGTTTGAAGTACAAACATCAAAACACCATCCGGCTATAAAAATACAAGATTCACTTGTGCCTGAGAGCCACTGCTGATGTAGCAAAACATTAACTATTGAGCCTCAAGGTACAGAAAAAAAAAATGAATATGCAGAATTGAAAGTGAGAAGCTGAAGATTGTCCTGCATCTTATGAAAGTGTCCTTATTAAGAAATGTGCTGTGTACTTCAAAAGAAGCACCAAGACCCTTAAGGCAAGCAGAAATAAAATAGCACCATAGGTACCACCTGCAGATGAGTCAATAAGAGGATTGAAACATATAAAGGGAGTCATAGAGGACTGCTGACACATAAAATTGTATATGGTGATTGTGAGTAAAGACAAGAATATCCACCTGGGCTGTCCTTTTTTTTGTGCAGCTAACTTCTACAACGCCTACCCCAGTCAACCACTTGAAGTCAACTATGCCTGTTCAGTTTATCCACTGCTATTTCTGAGTAAAATTACTTTCCAATGTATAGATTCCCAGCTTGAATGCCTCTTTGGATCCCAGCTGTAGTATCTTCCATTTTTCTGTATTATACTTAAGCTAGTACTTACCATCCAGTGTGGTTATCTCATTATAACCCTTAGAAGGTTCAAATGAGATTCCCAATGCCCCACCTATTAGTATCTTCCACAAACAAGAATATTGTGTCAGTAATGTCAAAATGTCTTGTGCAAAAATTCAGAGCAGTAGTGGGCCTATGACTGACCCTTGTAGGGCCACACTCACCACTTCGGTTTTGATAAAGGCCCCTTACCACCTGTTTTTGCTTCCTGACATGCTGCCACTCTTTCTCTTAGCTTCACCAATTCCTTTGTCATTGGCCTGTCAGTGTCATGAGAGCCAAAGGTCTTACATAAGTTCAGTCATACCAAGTACATGGGGTTCTTTAAACGTACCACAGAGCCCTTGTACCAGCAACAAGTAGGTAGTCTTAACAAATTTATTTATCACAAACGTTTTCGCCGCACAAAGGTGCAGCTTCCTCAGAGAAAACAAATTAACAATGAGGTAAAAGTGCACGCCCCTTTTATACAAAGCAAAAGGGAAATGACAACATGGTAAGGTGAAACTCATTGTAGTAATTGGTAAACAAGTAGAAGCCTTCACAAGAACAACTTATTCCTCAAAGAGAAAATGCAAACATTAATTCATGTTAGTAATAAGCATTTCAAAGTGTGGAATGTTACCAAAGAAATAAACATAAAATTTAAAATGACATATTTAAAATTCTTAAAATATGTGAAAGAAATCATAACGTTAAAGTAAAAATCAACATAAAGTCATTCAAATAGCAACTCATAAAAAAGTAAGTATAATATGCAGTAATGGATTAAATCTTAGTAAAAAAGTAATGGTAATCCATTATAAGTATGAACCATAATGAGCAACTGTGTACCTTAAAGGTATTATTGTATAACCAACAATAATAACTAAAATCTAGGCAATATTTAACATGAGAGGTGCTACAACAAAGGCACGTCACATGAAGTCAGAAACAAAATGAAGGTAGGGCAGACCTACACTATAAGGGACAGGAAGTTTTTAATCCAAGCTCCACTCAACTGTGAAAGTAGATCAGTTGTATACTTGGCTCTTTGTGATTGCTGTCCCTCATTTTATCTGGGAAAGACTGATCGCAGACTTAGGGACCGTGTCTATGAGCATATGTATGCAATTAAGAAAAACTCTGACGTTAACGCTTTGGCTAAACACATTGCCAACCACCCTGGGCACTCTTTCTCGTTTATGGCCATAGATCAAGTGACTAATAACATCCGGGGAGGCCCAATAACTCTACTCTTAGAAGTACGTGAACTGGAGTGGCAACTGCGTTTAGACGCATTTTGCTACCCGGGTTTAAATGAAAACTGTAACATCTCAGCAGTACTCAAATTGAGGAGCTATTTAAGGTAGTACCCCCTTTGTAGATATTCCTTACTTTCTTATGCATACATAAAGAATTTTTTTAAAATATACAAAATTTTTTTTAAAATATACAACATTTTTTTGTTTCTGACTTCATGTGACGTGCCTTTGTTGTAGCACCTCTCATGTTAAATATTGCCTAGATTTTAGTTATTATTGTTGGTTATACAATAATACCTTTAAGGTACACAGTTGCTCATTATGGTTCATACTTATAATGGATTACCATTACTTTTCTACTAAGATTTAATCCATTACTGCATATTATACTTACTTTTTTATGAGTTGCTATTTGAATGACTTTTTATGTTGAATTTTTACTTTAACGTTATGATTTCTTTCACATATTTTAAGAATTTTAAATATGTCATTTTAAATTTTATGTTTATTTCTTTGGTAACATTCCACACTTTGAAATGCTTATTACTAACATGAATTAATGTTTGCATTTTCTCTTTGAGGAATAAGTTGTTCTTGTGAAGGCTTTTACTTGTTTACCAATTACTACAATGAGTTTCACCTTACCATGTTGTCATTTCCCTTTTGCTTTGTATAAAAGGGGCGTGCACTTTTACCTCATTGTTAATTTGTTTTCTCTGAGGAAGCTGCACCTTTGTGCGGCGAAAACGTTTGTGATAAATAAATTCGTTAAGACTACCTACTTGTTGTTGCTGGTACAAGGGCTCTGTGGTACGTTTTTGGATTCCAGTTGTTCTTGTCTTTTGCATTTACATGGGGTTCTTTGTCAAGATGCAGTGTAGCTTAGCCATCAAGCTGAATTAAGTTGTACTGACATGACTTATGTAAAACATGCCAATTACATTCCTTTAGGAGATTTAGGAAACCAACTACACTTTGCCTCAGTATCTTCTGAATCACTTTTCCTTCTAGTGATGAGAAAATTATTGGTCTGTAACTGCATGAATTACTTTCTGAGCCCCGTTTGCAAACTTGTATCACTTTATAATCTTTTAAAAATGAGAGAACCCTGCTGCCAAGCAACCAGCAAGAAAGCTCCATGATGGTATCTTCAAGCACACTTGCCAAGTTCTTTATGATCCTAAGATGTATACTGTCAAGGTCTTGGGCCTTTTCTGAAATTTCTTTAACCTCTTTGATAGCTTAAATTGTGCTTTCCATTGCTTCCACCCTCCCACTTTGTCAATGCCTCCGTCTCTTGTTAGGTCTGTTGCAAACATATTAAGAATTTCTGCTTTTTAAAAATCCTCATTGCTCACCCAATCTCTGAGAAGAATCACCTATGAACCTACATAAACATGTCTTCTCCTGTTTGATTTCTACTATTAAATTTCTTTTCATTTATGCCCTGGCATTTCTTACCACCTTTGATGTCCTTCTTTTTTGTATTGCCCTGTATTCCTGTTTACCCTCTTCTGCCTTCCTTGTCAGCATTTGGAATGTACTTTCCCTTGCTTTGACTATCTCTTTTGCTTCCCTGATGAATCACACTAGTTTCTTTGTTTTACTCGTCTTGCTCTCTCTCTCTCTCTCTCTGCATTGTCCCTTGTAAATGACTGCCTATAAACTTTAACTTTCATCAACAGCTTTTGTTCCTTTAATATCCATCTCATTCTCTGTCACTGAGTCTGTTTGTCTGTCTGTCATCCTGTCTCTCCATTTCCTCATTCCTCCCCTATAAAGTTCTCCCAGTCACTAGTAATCTGCCTTCATAAAGTCCCATGCACTGGTAATACTCATCTGTCCACCTTCATCTTCTCCCATTGTAAACCATACAGTAACACAGGCATTACTGACAAGGCTGTACTTACAGAAATGTATGTCTCTAATCTTTCATTCTTAGTAAGTTCAATATCTACAATTCTCTATGACCTCATGCCATTATGCACTAGATAAATAAATCCCACCCTATTTTGTACTTCAACAAGTACATTTTCCCTCACAGATTTAGATGCATGAAAACTCCAGCCTTCTTCTTAAAAAATGGTATCTTCCACAAGAACAACCCTTTTTTCATGCCCCCTACCTTTCGTTCTACTCCTTATCTTTTCATTGTGTCTGCTCATCAAAATATTTCCTCCAATAACCAGATTCTCTCTTCCTTCTACTCTGACTGCCTGTGAACTGTTTATCCTTGATGTCCTTACTTCCTCCCTGCTACCTCTTCTGTTTCTGTGACTTCAATGTCTTATCTCATGCAGACTCCCACTATAAGTCCTGCCTGAAGTGGCTGATATCCTGGGGCCTCTTGTGACAGCCACTTTTACCTCCTCCCCAGGGTTTCAGTTACTCACTCACTATGTTAACTTCAGTGATCCTGTTTACATCTGTGCCTCTTCCTAATTATAACTCTGGCATTGTTTATCATAACTCCTTCCTGCTTGCTCTTAATGTCCTGATTCCTTCCTCTCAAACTGCATTCTTGTGCTGCCCAATGTTCGCCTTACCTCTTTGTCCTCTCTCAACATTGACTCCTATCCATGTTTGACTTTTTCTGCCCCATCTGCCCCATTTTAAAGAAATAATCAAATCGATACACTTTCTAAATCTGAGCCTTCCACTTTTGTTCATTGCCTGAGCCAGAAGTTAAAGCCCTTCTTCTAACCTACTGGGATACAATGGTAAAGAATATTGTCAGCTCCTCTGAAAACTCTCACTTGTGCCCAAAGTCTTGACATGTCCAAAACATTTCGCTGGTAATTTTCTTTGTTTTCTACCAGGTTCTTTTTATCAAATCATTGTTGCCCAGGTGCATTACTAGAAAATGAACCTCCTGCCTTCTGTGAGAAGCTTTCTCCCTTCCAAGTCTGTCCTATTCAGTCTTTAGGCTCGTATAATTCTCACTGTAATCTGAAAATCTAATTCTCTTTTACCTGTTTCACTCATTTTTTGTTTGCTTCAGTGATTTTTCTCCCTGCTACCTTACTGACCATTAGATTCCACAATCTTCACATATGAGGGCAACCCTTCACACAGACAGCTATCAGACTTTTTAATAAAAAGGTAACAGACAAGCTTTCAGAATAAATTTCCCTCTTTTGGATTATTAATAAGTTCACTCTGAAATGTCTTCTGTCTGTTATTTTACTGAAGCCTGAACATTGACCAATAAAGTCTTGGGACTAATGTCTTTGGCCGGATTCCTCATATGTTCATAGGTGATTACTAGGCTAATGGCCTGCTCATGCTTCCCAAATGTATCTGACAGGTTTTGATACCCTAGGGTTATTTTTAGGGTATATGTAGGCTTAGGCAAGGGCATCAAGCATTTACAGCCTACCTCTGTCTAATAGACCCATAGGCAGCAGACTGCGGGCACATTTCCAATCCCCCATCCACAAGTTCAAGTTACACTTGAATTGGGTTAGGAAAGAACTCCACTTCACATGGATGGAAAGCCTCTTCCAGAGAAGGTGTAATCTCTGAGACACATGTATGTATCCCTAACATGTCCTATTTATGTTGCAGATGAGGTTTAGGTCTCTAGGTCAGGAATTCTGATGCTATTTGTTTTGCAGATGTGCAACAGATCCATCAGAGTGGGATCAGATAACGTTTCTTGTAGGTCAGACATAGATCGTCACTCAGTAGTGTGTAGGAGATTGATTATAATAAATGGGCTTGCAGATAGTCCATGTAAAACATGATATTTATACCCTGTATTCTTTTCATGAGGAACCTCTAAAGCTGCTCCAGATGTTACATATGCCTGTTCAGGTAACTAATGAATGAGTCATACTATTCAATGATTATTCTGATAAGGTCAGAGTACAAAGAACAATGGCATCCTTACACTTAGGTCACCTATCATCATTTACAAGTTTCATAACACAGAATGATCTCATGATGGATTGGATCCAGTGACTGAAGGTTTCCTATTTCTTTGTTTGTCATCTCCATGATAACTCTTTCCATGGCTTTCCATAGGAGACTATTCAGACTTATGGTTTTGCAGCTACCTGTGTCAGTAGAAGGCTCACTCTTGTGCAGAAGGATGACAACTGCAGTTCTCCATTCACTAACAATAAAGCATGCATGCCCTTAATTAAAACAGTGATTCTAGTGGGCCTAATAGGTCATGTTTCATACTATTAAAGAGACATCCTGGGATATTATCAGGGCCCTTTGGTGTAGTGTTCTTGGCCTTGAAGAGTGCACTGAGGACCTATTCCATAATGATAGCTGGGAGAGTTAATGATGGGTATCTGGGAAGGGGTAAAATTAGATCTAAATTTGTCAGTCAGTATATTTTCTATATCTTCTGTCTTAGTATAGGTGACCACATTTAAAATTAGTTTGGCACACTGTTGAGTATTGCCTTTAAGGGTACAGACATAGATGAAGAATGCCATGTGACTGTCCCTGCCTAAGAGGGTATTTTGTATCTCAGATTTTGCTTTGTAGACTTCAGTAGTCATCTGAGCTGCTATTTACATTTTATGAGTGAGTTTTTACATTACTGGGCATTGCATTTCCTAATTTTTCCAAGTTGTTCTTCCATTTGCTATACAACCTATTAATGCTGGGATTCCACCAGGCTAGCTTGTTTTTTGAGTTTGTCCTGTGCTTACTCAGGGTAGGTATAGCTGTCTCTCTTCAGCCAATAAAATAATTTTACAGGGCTTTTGTGAATAATGCAACCTAGGCACCACTGTTGTCAGGGTTTGGGGATGGTTTAAAATGTTGCTAGGGTGTCACTGAATAGTAAAACATTTGCCTAAGAATAATTCCTAAAGTTCCCTTGTTTTATTTTTATTTCAAAGGAGACAGCTTTATGGACTGACATGATGAGTGTGGACATTACAATGAATGGGTGCAATGTTACCCCCTTGTGAGGACCAGGTCAAGGATATGAGCACATCAAGTCTGCATATTGACGAACTGGTTCAAGGTGTTTATGTTTACAAAATCCAGCGACCTCTGGGCTTGCATGTTTAGGGTCATGTACGATTCCCAGTTTATAGTGGGCTATTTAAAGTCACCTTTGAATATGGTGACAGGTTGAATGTGAAGTGTCTCCAGTATATTTAAGTATATGTTTTGAGTTTTCTGAGTTGCACAGGGGGCCCTATAGCTTGCAAGGTACTTTTATATGACTTTGCTAATGGCAATTTGGATGTGGAAAAGCTCAAGCAAGTCATGATGTTTGATAAGCTTTGAGGCGTACTTGTTTTTGATCTAAGGTGAGACACCATCACCTTTTGTCCTTTTCTGTGCAAAGATTGTCCTTAATCATTATAGCCCTGCACTGCCAGGGTGCTTCCTGTGACTTTTAAACCATGACTCAATAACTGTACCAATGTCTATATTCTCCAGGATGAGGAGAACTTGTAGGGAGTAGAGTTTTGCCTTTAGATTCCTGGCATTAAGCAACAACACCTTTAGATTTTCTTGGGCTGGTTTTGCTATGTCAGATGGTTTATCAGGTTGGCAATGCCTAAAATAGGCACTATGACTGCAGATGAGGTTTTCTCCAATATTCAAAACTCACACAGGAACAGGTGCAAACCTTCCCAAGCAAGGTAGGGATGTCTGTGAACCATATCCCCCAAAGCTGGCAAATATTGTAACCCCTTTGAATGACACCAAAAGCTAGGCTACTTATTAAAATCTTATCTTCTGTTTGTATTGTGGCATCATCCCTGGAGAAGGTAGAATGCTCCTGAGTGCTAGAGTATTTTTAAATCTTATTGTAAATATGTGAATATTTTCACATCTAGGTCATGTCTTGTCACTATGATTTAATTATACCTTTAATGTTATGTTACTGTTGTAACTATGTATGTAACCCAGGCTGAGCCTGGAAATAACCAAATGTGATAAATGTGCTTACCCAATAAAAATAAATAAATACATAAATAAAGTTAACTGCCAGTGAAACAAGCCTCCTGGTATCTATGTGTTCATAGGAATATATGCTATCTACATTATATGGGGGATTTATTCTACATTTACTGTTTTCTGACCTGCAGCAACCCTCTTTTTATGATCTAAAAATGAGGAAAATACATTTCAGTCTAACTTCCCAGCACAAGAAAACGAAGGAAGGAAAACAAGTTTGAAATAGTAATGAGAAATACATTTTCTTGGTCATTATGATAGGTTCTTTATGCATCTTAAATTATCCCTATTCCCTAGCTTAGTATCACAGAATTACTCTAATGAAGGCTGCAACCTTCTTAACTTCAGTTCAAATCAAACTTCCTTTGATAAGATGGTCCATCCTCTATACTTTACTATTAGATGAGATGGTTTCAAAATTCATATCAACATTTCTGGATATTCTTAGCAGCATAACTCTTCCTAGAAAAACTAGAGTTAAATCTCAACAAACACCTTCGATATTGCACTACAGCAGTAGCTTAATGCACAAAAGGGATGGCTGAAAGAACAATCCCTGTCCTCCTTTAAACCTATAAACAAGTACAAAACACAAGTTACTGAAGAAAAGAAAAAGCACTATCTCATCCCACAATAAAGAAGAAAGTAACCACGCAAAGTTCTGGAACACCATAAACAAAATCCTACACACTGGTATATCCATCATTCCCAACTCTTGCCTTGACAGCTCACCTTAGAAATGTCTCTTAAATTCCAGTCTCAGTTCATTGACTCTAACTACCCTTACCCCAAACTGACAAAAATCCAGCCCTATACCACTACATACTCCCTTCTCTAAGAAAACTATTTTCACTTTGAAATCTGTTCCCATCTCCTACATAAAATCCCTACTATGTACCGTAAACCCTGTTCATCCCCAGCTGACAATCTTCCAGTTGAATACCTAAAACTAGCTACACCCACTATTGCTTACCCAGTCTCCATCTTAATCAATAGATTTATTCAAGAATCGCTTGTCCCATCTCTCTGTAAACAATTGCTATCATCCCACTTTACAAAGCAGGTAACTCCACTGATACTACTAACTACAAAACTATTGCAATCATGTCTCCCCTCTCAAAGATATTAGAGAAATGCATCCATAAACAACTACTAGAATATCTACTCCATAAAAATCTTTTAACTCCCACCTAACATGATCCAAACCACGGCACAACTCCTCTAATATCTTTCTTATACACAATCACAATCATTAAAGCTAGATATAATAATAACTTAGCATCTACCTTCTTTTTGAATCTCTCCAAAGCCTTTGATACATTATCTCACTCCAAATGTCTCTCTAAAATGTCTGGTCTTGGACATTTCAGTACTACTCAACTAGTTTTCCAGCTACTTTACTAATCATCAACAATCTGTTAAGTGGCTCTCCACTTTCACTCCTTTTCTCACAGTTAATATCAGAGTCCCCCAAGGCACCATACCTGGACCTTCTTTTTCAACTTTATTAACAGTATGTATTCATTCTTCCTTCAGTTGAAACTCATACAATACGCAGATGATGCCACTATCATCCATGCTTCATATAATCTACCCCATCTTTAATCCATCACTCAAAAAGTCTTTAACTCAATCAAAAACCAACTCAGTGAAAACCATTTCTCCTAACCACTCCCCCCCCCCAAAAAAAAAACAAATTACTTCTGTTTCTCCTAAAAGCTCAAGCTCACCTTAAGACATCCCTCTCAATGAAATTTCTTAACAATACTTCTATAGAAGTTGTATCACATACTGAGTGATTGTGTGTGTGTGTGTGTGTGTGTGTGTGTGTGTGTGTGTGTGTGTGTGTGTGTGTGTGTGTGCGTGTGTGTGTGAGAGAGTCTGTAACGGGTTGTATATGAATGCTTACAGTAAGTACAGAGTGCATGAGTTTATGCATATTTATGGTCATGTGTGTTTGATCACTAAATGACATCAGCTGTGGCTGGTATGATTGGGGAGATTGTGGCTGCAGAGTGTGCAGGTACTAGATTTGAATATGTGTGTGTATGTATGATACTGTGCATCTCTGCACGACTGTGCATTAAGTGTCAGAGTGCTTCTCCAGTGTGCATAACTGTGTTTACAAGTGTGGTCTATGCTATTGCACAGGGTAGCTGTGTAGAGCAGAAATCGATTTAACCTGCCCTGTCTCGTAGCCTCCAGATAAAGACAAATATGGCAGTTGTCTTTCCATGTTTATGTGTATGTGTCTCACATGCACACACACATATGCAAAACACACACACAAATAAATCATTCTAACTGCTCTTGGCACTGTAGTTCTTTTCATTATTTATTTTTTCCACCCACTTTCGATATGCACAGCTTTTTAACAGCCTTATTTAGTGAAAGGAAGAGAAATAATATGTCCTAGTAACTGCTGTTGAAGTTACTTTCATTAACTGAGAATTATTTTTATTTATTATTATTATTTTTCTTATTATGTTTGCTAACCATATCATTCCTGTAACATTATCAAGCATAACCAAGATGCTGGTCATTCCTTTTTTTATCCATATTTCATGGCATTTTGTTATACTGCCATGGAGCAGCAGTCTTGCTTTTAATGGGCTTAACAAGTATTGGAAAATATGCAATCCCCAATGGGGGATCATTTAATGTTCCTCCCCTCATCTGATATATTTTCATATTTGAAGACTTGAAACCTCCTGAAGGCAAGCAGGTGGTCATGAAACATCTTGAAATAATGTAGTATATTTCAAAGTTTATTCAAAATATGTCAGCTATAAACTGGTATTAAGCACATTAATAGAACATGATATGAAATGGTAATGAAGTATAAAACAACAATAGAGTTTTGAAATTAAACAGGAAGTGAAGCATTCACAGTAAAGTATTTTGGCATAAACAAGTAACTCCCATAAGTAGACTGCAGTTATGAAATGATGCAGATATTCTGGAAGAAGGCAAATGAGTTGTTTATGGATTAAGAGCCTTTATGGAAGGCCAAAGAAAAGTTAATTCATGAGAAAAATAGTTTTAGTATATGGTTGTAAAAAGTTCTGTCAATAATCCAGTGCAAAGTACATTTGAGAAATCACTATACAAATCAACAGTAAAATTTCAAAGAATGTTGTTGGGACTATAGAAGCCTGAATTAGATGTAAAGTCTAAACATTAATAATGTGCATATTGCAGATATGTGGAATAATTCATTTTTACCATAGGAAAAAAGAAACTGGATTATGGAGGAACAAGAAGTTAAAATAGTCCACTACTCCCCATTAAAAAGAGACTTAAATGGTTTTAGCACTATACTGACAGTGGTGGAGAGATGAGCATGCTCAAAATGTGACAATTAAAGGCTGGTCAGAATACATATCTGTTGTGAGGAAAGAAATACAAACATACATTTAAGCCAGAGACAAAATCAGCTGATTCAAAATAACCCAAGGAAAGCAATGTTGGCAACAATACATGAAACACTTTGGAACTGTGAAATGTAAAGACAGAGTTTATGATGTGTTGTAATCACTAGGAATGTCAATGCAAATAAAATAAAACCCGGGAATGAACAACATGCAGTGTATTCATAACAATCATCAGAGAGGTGATTTGTTATTATTTCTGGGAGGACCATGACGTAAAGCAAAAAATATTGTTTTTGAGTTTCATGACTGCATAAACTTGATGTAGATAGTTACTTCAGGTTTCCTGAGATTGTGAAGTTGGACAGTTCAAATCATGGTGTGATTACTACACTTAAAGCAGATTCATTAACACCTACATTAAGGGTACATTAAGTGTACATGATCTTTATTCACGAACATCCCTACCACATGTTTTGTGTTTTCTAGTCACTCAGAAAGATTATACTGTGTAGTCTACACTTTGTGGTAACCTTTATAAATTACCCTAGATATGTAAGGCTGCAAAAAAAATCAGTAGGGAAACTAAAATTAGAAGAAAGAAGGTGTGAGTTGTGCTTGTGTTGTCTGTTCACTTTGAATGGTGTACGCTTAGTGTAGGCTTTAATGAATCCCAGGAGCAGCATTCCTGATGTGGTACCAAGTGGAAGTATTTTACCAACTCAGTCACTAACAGGTTACAGATTTCATAGCAGCCACCTAACGTTTCGTACTTCAGTCTAAACACTAAGTTAAAAGGGACAGAAAGACAGGCAGCTAAGGCAAAAATATTATTACGATCAAAGTGCAAGATGGACTAAAAATAAAGCAAAGGGTCTAGTCATGAAGAAGAAACAAGAAGCGATCTTGAAGAAGTGTGTTACCCATATGATTTGCTATTTGTTGTAAAGATAGAAAGTTTGTTCAAAACTAAAATGTCTCAGAATGACTGTTAAACAGAGATTGTGTTTATGATGGCTCCAGCAAGAGTTAGTTACAAAAACGATCCAGGTGAAATCCAAAGAGATGTCCAAAGATGGATTTCCAGAATCAACAGGTGGTGGGCAGAAGTAGTGTTCTTTGAACAAATCTGGATAGAATGACTGAAGGAAACTTACTTGCAGCACTTTCTATTAAATTGCCAGTCAGAAGCACAGACTATTGACTTTTCCAAAAATACTGCTTTTTGTAACAATACATTGTTGTGGCTTTTGAGTTTTTGAAGCAATCCCCAGAAATGCAGGAAATGAAAGAAAAGACCATCACAGCTTGGTTTGTTGACAGACTGCATAGCACAAATTATCATGGGAAGCAGCACCGGGCAAGGTGTTGGTGATTCCAACACACAGATAGCATGATTATGCAATGATCAAAATAGCGTAGTAGGCAGCACATGCTAAGATGTGCATTATGAAATGGAAATGAGGAAGCACATGCAAATGAGATATATGCAAATGAAGTGCCCAAAATGATGGACCCATTCAAAAATGTATACGATAGGTACACTGTGTGGCAACACATACCCATTGCAAATCGTGTAATTCCATGCTAGAAATAGTAGCAGTAGCACAGCAACATTTTTTGGGAGCCGCTGTCAGTGCCAGTAACACTGAGCATTACATGTCCCCATAACAGCAGAGGAGGTAAAGATAATGCCTACTAGGTCACAGTCTAACAGAATGTAAACCAGTTCCATGCTGACAGGCATTCTGTATTGGATCTAGTCAAGTATGTCACCCACTAGCAGAATTGTGGGAAATGCATAATTTACCTATTCCTGTGCATACTAAGGTATGTTTTGCATAAAATATCATATCTACAGAGATGTTCCTCAGAACATGTTAGAGATATCACAGGAATCAGCTTCATGAATACTGAAAAGTGTTTCTCAATACAATGGTACACCATGTGAAGGAGCATATATAATGCCTCAGTTCTCTGGGATGGTGGAGGATAGAACATTACAATGAGAGTTTTTTATAATATACCCCACTTTCCTTGAAGTCCTGGGAACTATAGGTTGTATACATGTTGCTATCAAGACCCAAATGGAACAGAGGGCTTACTACACATTGACAAGAAAGGTTTCCACACCTGAGCTGTCAGTTGGTCAGTAATCCTTGGGATAATTGTGATAATTTGCCTGAGTACCACCCAGGCATTTCACATGATTCATACATTTCACACATCTGACCTATACCAAAGGTGCATGCAAGATAGATAGGTATATATACATTGATACTACACAAGACAGATAGGTATATACACATCGATACTACACAAGACAGATAGGTATATACACATCAATACTACACAATACAGATAGGTATATACACATCGATACTACACAAGATAGGTATATACACATCGATACTACACAAGATAGGTATATACAAATCAATACTACACAAGATAGGTATATACACATCAATACTACACAAGATAGATAGGTATATACACATCGATACTACACAAGACAGATAGGTATATACACATCAATACTACACAAGATAGATAGGTATGTACACATCAATACTACACAAGATAGATAGGTATGTACACATCAATACTACACAAGATAGATAGGTATATACACATCGATACTACACAAGATAGGTATATACACATCAATACTACACAAGATAGATAGGTATATACACATCGATACTACACAAGATAGAAAGGTATATACACATCGATACTACACAAGATAGGTATATACACATTGACACTGCAAAAGATAGATAGGTATATACACATCAATACTACACAAGACAGGTATATACACATCAATACTACATAAGACAGGTATATACACATCGATACTACACAAGATAGATAGGTATATACACATTGATACTACACAAGATAGATAGGTATATACACATTGATACTACAAAAGAATGATAGGTATATACACATTGATACTACACAAGATAGATAGGTATATACACATCAATACTACACAAGATAGATAGGTATATACACATCGATACTACACAAGATAGACAGGTATATACACATCAATACTACACTAGATAGATAGGTATATACACATTGATACTACAAAAGATAGATAGGTATATACACATTGATACTATACAAAATAGATAGGTATATACACATCAATACTACAAAAGATAGATAAGTATATACACATCAATACTACACAAGACAGGTATACACACATCGATACTACACAAGATAGGTATATACACGTCAATACTACACAAGATAGATAGGTATATACACACATCAATACTACACAAGATAGATAGGTATATACACATCGATACTACACAAGCAGGGGGCAGGTCATGTATAACATTTAGTGTGTTTCAGGTTATGATGGATATGCTGTAGATTCATGGTCTGATAAGCAACCCTTACACTATACATGCCTATAATACAGCCCATGTGGAAACCCAAAATACAGTGGAATGTGTATGTGAACTACTGAAACAATGTGTCCAATGTCTAGACACCTCAGGGAGGGGCACTGCAATACTCCAGATTTACATAACAAGATCTTTGCTATACTAAGTGGAACTGCATAAACCACTACTTTTTTTCTTCCTTTTTTTTTTTTTTTACTTCTCCAGTACCCTCCTTGATGGCTTATCTAGCTGTATCCAACTTGCCCATTAGTTCCAGGATGATGGCATTTGGGCAGTCTCAGGCTAGGCAAGAACCCCATAGCCCACTAATTCCTGTCCAGGAATCCGAATCAGTGTTTCATTCTCCAGTGAGTTGGGGATAGGAAGCAAGCCAGCTTGGTGGCCCTAGAGAGTGGTATACTCTCTCCCACTGGGAAGCACCACTGGTCCCACTTAACAGCACCTCTGAGCTTTTTGATCACCATCAAGAAGGCCGGTGCCTAGATACCCAAATCCCCCTCTGTTACATAGCTTAAATGCACTTGATAGCGTGGGTTCAGGCACAAAGTACAATAGATGAACATCTCATGTTCCTGCTAGATGTTACCCATCTGACATGCCACAATCCCCCTGCCACAACCCTGACACCCCACTCCAATGGGTGAGCCAGCAGCAGCAATCACTCCTATCATTCCCTGCCAACCGCAACAGACACCAAAGCCACTAACTGAAATATGTTAACCTGCACCCTTGTAAGGGCTTTATCCTTCTACGTCATAGAGCTGGCTGTGCACAACCAGCTCTTTAAAATCCAGCCCCATGACACAGAAAAAGGCTTGATGCAGATATCACAATAAGGAAACACATATGTCAGAATGCTACAGACAAAAGGGGAAACATCCCTTAAATAATTAAAGATGTGATAACTGCTGATGTAAATATAATTAAAAAGCTCATGGTCTACATGCCAGATAACATGCCTGGTCTTTTCTTGTGCAAAAACAAGGTATTCCTAACTAAAACACTGTCAGTTGTGTAAAACAAAATTTAATGCACAGATATGTCCAAAATATATGCAAATAAATTGTGGTGGTAACTATTTACAATATCAGAGGAAGGCCATATCAGATCCAAGCAATTTTAGACTTACACCTAGCAACAAGCCCAGCATTCCATACAAAATCATGGGGTTGGACATGAAAATTATCAAAAAAACAAGATGGGGAGCTAATTCTGTAGGATATAGAGCAATAAAAGAATAATAAGGGAAGATATTTTTTTTTATCAAATTTCTTTTTATTAAATATTTGTTCACAAAATATGCAGAAAAAGATAACAAGACATATACATGTGGTACAGTTGATGTTACATAGTGCATACCATAAGCATGTAATAATAGTTATTGCCCACTTTACTCATTAACATTCAAATTGGGTAGAATTACCATTTGTGTAACTATGAGGATATGGCTATATTATAAGTTAGTCCAAGAGCTTCTATCATATAGCAGTTCTCTTGTACATTATTTTACAACTGAGAGCAATATTAGAGGTAAATAACCTATATAATGATAACAATCTACTAAACCTTCTATACATATATATAAATATGTCACCTTAATTATTGTGGTTACTAATCTCAACAAAGTGATGTGTTTACTATCCTTATATAATTAGTATTTAACATACTGTTTATGACAGAATATCAATTAATGCTTTGCAGTACCTTTGATACTAGGTTTGCTTCTTCTATCTTTTTGTATAAAGCTTCTTGGCTAATATATGTTTTTTCGCCATGCTTTTGTATTCTGTCCAGGTCAGTCTTTTTGCTATGTAAGCTTTTAATAGGGTGCATAGTGTTATTATAATGTGCTTAGAGAAATTATTATTATTGCATTTGTATATATGCAGTATAGCTGTTTCCCATGACAACATGAATTTTGAATACCCTGATTTCTCTAAAAGGAATCTAAGTGAGCACCATAGTTTATAAACTGTTTTGCAGCTCCAAAAGATGTGGAGGATATCTGCCCCTTTGTTAGGACAGAATAAGCAATAGGGTGACTTGGATGGGTTGAATTTGTTAAGGTGGACAGGTGTATGGTAGGCATTGTTGAAGATCATGATCTGTGTGTATACTTTTTGTACAGTGTCATAGTATTTCTAATAGCTGATTCCCTTTGATTGTCTGTTATGGTGTTATCTTTTCTTTTCCAAAACTTTAAAAAGAGAATAGTACTTTGATATTTAACATTTCTTATTAATTTATATGTATTTGATAGCATTTTCTTTTTACTTAAGAGCAATTTTAGAACTTGTTGAGCTAACTTGACATCTTACTCAACTACATTGATATATTTGGTTATAGTACTACTAGGTATAAGATTTGTTTAATTATCAGTTTATATTTATTGCTAGCTTTAAGTAGTTTCATGATATTTTCCATTGCAAGGTTTTTTAATTGGTAAAAATCCCAAACTGTATAATTTTTTATTAAAGGGAATTTATCTAGATTTACCATAGTGTTTGCTAGTTTTATATCTGGGTTGTTATGTATTGGTTGCAAAAGCATAATTGTGTCTTTTAAATTTACTGATATCAGTAGCTTCTTGAAAATTTCACAGTTGTTTATTAAAATTGGGAGAATTTTTATTGTCTTAAGAGTGTCTTGTTTTAAGAAGTGAATCATTTTTGGAATAACTTTATAAGTTATAATATCCCGGTGAAATAATTTAATCCATAATGGGTACCATTCATTTCCTATTGGGTCATGATTTGCTATTTGCATGATGTGACTTGTATTGATAATTTCTTAGTACAATTGAAAATTGGGAAGGCCTAGGCCTCCTTTTTCTTTTGTGGTTATTAGCTTATTATAGCTAATTCTTGTACTTTTTGGGTACCATATGAACTTTGCCAGTCAAACTTTTATCTTGTTGAAGAAGGAAACTGGAATTTTCATGAAAATGGCATTCAGATGGTATAAAATCTTAGGCAATGTGTTCATTTTTATAATTGAAGCTTTTGATAAGGTAGATATAGTTCAAACTTTTCCCACTTACTAATGTTACCAACTATATTTGACCAAGTTTTACCTATATTATTATTGAACATATCTGCTTGTGTATGGCTAAAATTTATACCTAAATACTTCAAGGTATATTGCACTTTAACATTTGCCCCTGGAAAGTAAAATTCCTTATGTCCCAGTGGGTTAATTGAATAAATGATTGACTTCTTAGGATTAATTTCATAGTTGGATACCATGGAAAACTTATCTATGGACGATAGGATTTTATTTAAATCAGTACTGGGATACTGAAAGTAAATATTGAGATCATCTGACACAGCTGTGTATTTTATTTGAGTGTTTGATACAGAAATAAGATGATGGTATGCTCTCTGGGTAATTTGCAGTAGTAATGTTTCTATATAGAAATTAAACAGGTTAGGTGAGAGTGGGCATCCCTGTCTGGTTCCATTAACTATTTGTAGTGGGTTAGAAGTTTTCTTATTAATATAAAGAGCTGTAGTTGCTTTAGTATATAATGTTTTAATCATTTTTATATATTCGTTTGGGATTCCAAATTGATAAAGTACAAAGAGGAGAAATGTTTTAATTGACTCTGTCAAAGGCTTTTGCTGCATCAACTTATAATGCATATTTAGGGGATTTGTCCTTGGCACAAAAAGTGGGTTAGGGCATTGATGGTTAATGTGTTGTCCTTTACTTGTCTCTGACTCATAAAGCCTAGCTCTTCAGGTGCTATTATGACTAGGGGTACTTTCTGTATTCTTTGTGCTAAAATTGTTGAAAATATCTTGATATCCAAATTTATCAGAGCTATCTGTCTATAGTTGTTCGGATTTGTGGGATCTGTATTCTGTTTTGGGATACGTACGGTTTTGGAGCTGTTCAGATAAAGGTCTGATATCCCAACTTTTATTATATAGTTGTATAGTTTTAGAAGTATTGATGTTATTTGTTGCTTAAAATGTTTATAAAATTCTGTTACATACCCATCAGGACCAGGAGCTTTCCCAGGTTTTAATTTATCAATAGCCTTACTTACTTTCTCTTCTGTTAGTGGGTTTTTGAGATTATTGGATTGGGATTCAGTAATCTGAGGGAATTCTAAGTTATTCGCAAAGGTTTGGAATATGTTGTCATTAATATGACCTTGTGGACCATAAATGGTTTAAAATATTTCTTCGAAAACTACTATTATTTCAATATCAGAGTTATAAATATTGCCTTTATATTTTATTTCTTGTATTTTACAAGTGGGGTTTCTTATGTTGATAAGTCTTGCTAACATTTTGGAAGGGGTTTGAGCACACTCTGCATATCTGTGTAGCATTCTAAGTTCTATAAATGTATATTGTTGCTTTACAATCTCATTTAACTGTTTCTGTAGACTTGCTATTTGTTTCTTAATAGTAGGAGTGCAATTTCTTGGTAGTTCAAGTTCAAAATGTCTTAGCTTACTTTCTATTTTACTTATATTTTCCCTTCTTTGTTTTTTGTAATATGATGAGTTTTGGATAAGAGTACCCCTAGCTGTAACTTTAAAGGCTGCCCATTGAATATCCAAAGGGATATCACTGTTTGCAAAGTTTTCATTTAAGTAAGATAATTTATAATCTCTTGTTCCACTTTGTTAATTTTCAACAGGTTTGAGTTTAATGTCCAGTTTGATATAATGTGGGTAGTAAAACCAGTTTTATTTTGTGGTGTTGTTAGATTTATTTTTGAATGGTCTGATAATGATCTAGGTTCTGAGTTATACTGTACTTCATAATGAGCAAAGCTTTGAGAAATTAGAAATACGTCAATTCTAGACCAGGATGGTAAGGGGAAAATATGTGTATCTGGTACCCAGACTGTCTGTATTGTTAGGTTCAAAGGGATCTGTTAGGTTGAAATCTTCAATTAGTTCTGATAAAAATGTTGTGACTTGGGGAGATTGAGTATAATTTTTATTCGGCCTATCTTTGAGTGGATTAATTGTTATATTCCAATCTCCACCAATTATAATCAGATGATTTGGGTGCTTACTTAATAAGTTATACATTTCTATTAAGAAATCAAGCTGATAGTCACAAGGACCATAAACATTACAAAGTAATACAGGTTTTTTTGTATATTGGAAGCAAACATATGAAATAGCACCATCTCCCTTTAGTATCATAACTATGTTTAATGATGTTCCCTTTAAAATATTTCTTGATTATTATAGCTGTTCCTCTTGATGAGGTACTGTCCCCAGCTGCTATTATTTTCTGAATCCATTTAGTGTTTTTATCTGTTCCCTTGTCCCACTGTTCCATAGTCATATGAGTTTCCTGCAAAAAAGTTATATCTGTCTTCGACTTGTATATGAGGTGCATAACTAGCTTTTTCTTCTTAATGTCCTGTAAGCCATTTACATTCCATGAGGCTATGCTAATCATCTTGTGTATTATTTTAGATATTCCTGTACCTGAATTAACTATGTGTTATGGGGGGGGGGGGATCTTTGTCAAAGCATTTTGAGTAAAGGTTACTGTGTGTTGTGAAATAATAGAATGAGAGGAGAAGGTGACGTAACCCTCTTTCAGAATTTCCTTGGTGCCTGACCACTTACCACTATCCTCTGAAAGAGAAAGGTTAATCCAGTAAACAAGTAACATATACATCATTCTAGAACTGAAAAAACAAACTATATACAATTTTAACTATCTCACAGTAAATATTTTGCATTCCAAAAAACATCACAACACTGCTAGGATAAGCACCACCCAGCCAGCAACTTAAATAAGATAAAAATATAGATGTTACTAACCCAATTAGGCAGTAGGGGTAAGTTGTGGCTTGTAATGTCAAATTTCAATAAAAAATATATACAACTTTACAGATGAAACACAAATTCTTCTGTTCAGTGCTATATAGTTCAGACATTTAAACTTGTTTTAGTAGAACAACGGACTCTGCTACTACATATTGTATTATGTAGATTATTATGACTATATGTTATAAGTACCCTTCTTATGCTCCACCTATATAAGCATATGGAAAATCAACATAAGATATCTCTCCACAATATGCTTTACATTAAAATGCATCTAGTACACAAAATGTTACTTGACCTTCTCTAGTATTCCGACTAATACTAGTCCAATGAAAGAGAAAAAAAAAATGATGAATGAGCATAAAGTCATTTTTACTTACAATAGTATAACAGCCAAGTCCAAGCTTGTAGTGCATCTTCTTCATAAGCCTTCTTATTCTGGAGGGATCATTTTAACCTTAGCTTTCTTATTCAGTTCTTGTTTAAAACTTGCTTTCATCCCTTGTATCATCTAGATTGCCAGTAATTACATAGATATTCTTCTTCAATAACTGTCTTTAAAGACTTACAGTTAGTGAACTAAGGAAGTTTGCAGTACCTGTGTGATTTTTGAGCCATGCATTGTTCTTTTTCAAGAAGAATAGATGTCTCTCGATTTTCAGCCTTGTAATACTGCAATTTACTTCCTGGATGGCAATCTGGTCCAGCTACTGGATGTCAAAATGCATTCACATGATTCTTGCTTCTTTTTGGGACTTCCCGGCTGCCATAGACTGGAATTGGCTCTGACATCACTGAATGAGATAATTAACATGTGTGACATGAGGTCAAAGGTCACATGAAATCTGATGTGACTCAGCTTCCTGGAAAAATGGCTTTAGAATGTTGAAATAGAAAATAAAGCCCATGGAGACGTTTTATTATAATATAAAGGTAAAGAATTTTCAAAAACTTCAAAATAATGCTTAGAAATACCAGCAAAGCCCGTATTTCATTGGAATTAAGGTCTTTTACAGTTTAAATGCATTTTAAATGCTGATAAGAACAGTATAAATGTTATTTACATTTCCCTGGTTATTTTGGAGGGATTCATTAAATGCTTTTAAGAAAGCTGAGTTTGCCTCTTTTCTTTTTACTTGGTATGCAGATCCCTTGTACTGGAATTGTAGAGAAGCAGGATACTTCATTTGGAACTTTATTTTGCTTTTTATTAAGTATGCACAGAAAGGTGATAGAATTTGTCTCTGTTGCTTGATAGCTAAGGGTAAGTCCTATGCAACTGCTATTTTATTGCCTTTCCAAATGATTTGTTTTTTAGTTTTGCCAGCTTGTAAAAGCATGTTAGCATGAGCTGCATTCAGTAATCTCACATATACTTGCCTTGGGGCATTAAGAGTTTGAGATTTTCTTAATGCTCTATGAAATCTCTCTATTACAAAGTTTTGTACTGCAGCATTTTTGTCCATGAGTATTTCAAAGATTTCTATTATTGCAGTATGCAAAGAAGCTTGTTCATATGACTCAGCGATGCCCCTGATAACCACATTATTTCTTCTAGATCTTGCTTCTAGAGCAATTATTTTTTGTTGTAGTTCAGACACTGTTTTTTTCTATGGCATTAGTACTTTTGATTTCTTCTGTCTTGGTTTCATTTAGAAGACCTTGCCTTCTGGACCTTGTAGTAGTATTTTAATTATAGAATTAACAGCAGAAATGTATGAACAACTGACAGTGACTGCTGCTTATCCTTGTCTGTTCCACAGTGCTGAACAGCATTCTGCATGACGGAATAATTGGTAAATTAAATATACTTAATATCAATCCACACACAGTTAACTAAACACAACACTGATTATGCAACAGCATGCAAGATGTCAAGGTGGGAAGAGTTAGCTGTCCATCCCACATTAAAAGATATTGGGTCGTCTTTCTGGGGTAATTTTTCTTTCAGATATAAATCTCAATAATGGCCTCTGAATCGCCAAATATACCGAAGATATTAAAGTGGGTAAGGCAATTACTGCAGTTAAAGATGCAGTTCTCCAAGACAGTCTACAAAAAAATATGCACTGGTACAGCAGTAGTGAATGACTTTACTGTTAATATCAACAACCGCAACTACTTCACGAGTTTCTGGAAAGAGGGTATAAATTCTGACAATGAAATAATTTCTCAGATCATAAAAATAACATTTTTAAGATCTATGAACCATGATGGACAATGGATTAAATTTTAAACAAACACAGCTGGATTGCATAAGGTAAAGCAATCAGAAAAAAGCCTATTATATTTGGAAGGAAAACGACTAGATGTCAGGAGAATTTTAGTAAAACCCATTTTGTTACATTTCGTATGTATTAGTGTCATTCTGAAGTAAAAAAATCCATTATTCTAACCTAATATTTAAATAATGACATTAAGTAAAACACAGTTAGAATTTACAGTACCATTTCAAAGATGAATCAAGATTAAGTAAAAAGTAATCAAGGAAAGAATAGAAAATGTAATTTCTTACTAAAATATAAAGTGTGTGTGTGTGTGTGTGTGTGTGTGTGTGTGTGTGTGTGTGTGTGTGTGTGTGTGTGTATATATATATATATATATATATATATATATATATATATATATATATATATATATCCACCTACTGTATGTCTTTGGAATGTGTGAGGAAACTGGAGCAGCAAGTAGAAACCCACGGATACTCAGGGAGAACAGGCAGACTCCACACAGAAGGCAACACAGCTGAGAATCGACTAGGGGGCCTCTTGCTACTTGCTGTGCCACTATATATATATATACACACACACATACATTTATATATGGGCCCCTATCAGCTGATCCAGTTTTCAGAAAGTCGAACTCCATATGGTCGAGACCATATGAGATTTTGAATGGGGATCATGGTATAGCAAGGATCGGGAAATGTACCTTTTTCCTCACTGTAGTGTGATCTCAGAGCTGGTATGTATAATTTGTATGGGTGTGTGCAGGGTGGCTTGCCCCCCCTGCAAAAAACCCATAAAGTTAGATTTTTTTTTTTGATGTTCGAATTTTTGGAAACTTGGTCTCTTCGATTTTTTTTTGAGTGTGTGTGTGTGTGTGTGTGTGTGTGTGTGTGTGTGTGTGTGTGTGTGTGTGTGTGTCTGTCTGTCTGTCTGTCTTGTATAGTGGTAGTGTTATGGAAAGGGTTGTTCTGTGGTACAGTGCTGGGATAGGGTCAGAGTCAGGATTAGAGTTATTATGCATTAGTAAGGTGGTGGAAGGAAGGCAAACACTATCACTTTGCAGACAAACTAGGTGTTTTGTGCTTTGGTTTGGGTTTTTTGTTTATTTTATTTTATTGTAGTTTTAGTATAAATTGATGACAGAAGAACTCTTATTTCCTGTAATTTATTTGATTTGGTTTTAGTGCTTTGTCAGCATCTTGATGTGTCAGTGCTATGAACTGTCAATACTGTGGTCCCAGTAATGTGTGTGCGTGTGTGTGTGTGTGTGTGTGTGTGTGTGTGTGTGTGTGTGTGTGTGTGTGTGTGTGTGTGTTTGTTTGTGGGATTTATGTCACATTATCGATGTACCACAACACTGAATAGCTAAATATTGAGCCATAAATGTCAAAATCCAAAAGTCTGAATAGCAAAATCCCCCTTACACCCCTATACCTTTTGTTTATATACCAACTCCAAGATTGCACTGCAGTGTGGAAATGGCATATTTTCAGATACACATTGCTTTCATAGTCCCCCCTCACTTCTCTGTATTCAGTATTCTGGATTTTTATATTTATGGCTCAACATTTAGCCATTTGACTTTGTGGTACCTTGATAATGTCTGTGTGTGTATGATGACCAAATATTTTATAATAGATGTTAAATTTAAACTTGAGTTCCATTACTCATAGCTTTTTCAGCTCAAGGAATTGCATTTAAAAATGGAATTTTGCAGTGGTACAGTGGTAGTGTTGTTACCTCACAGCAAGAGGTTCTCCCGTTCGATTCTTGGCTTGGCTTGGGAGTGCCCTCTATGTGGAGTCTGCATGTCCTCCCTGTGGTTGGGTAGCGTTCGAAAGACATGTGTGCGTAAATGGGTGTGCCTTTGTTGAAGGTTGAGCGCTGAGCTGGCACCTCTTCGTTTTGTAAAAATCTACTGCCAATCATTAGCGGACCGGAGTTCTGCTGTGGCGACCCCTTAATGGGAAAAAGCCGAAAGACAAACAACAACTTGTCAAACTTGGAGAATAAACTCTGCATCCTTCTCTTTTAGGAGATAAAATGTTATACTGAAGATAAACCATTCTGGTGTAAGCTGACAAAGAATGGCAAATATGAGCAGGAAGTCATGTGACGGATGGTGATCATTTACTAAATCACAGCATATGAATGTTATTTTAGAATCATGAATTTTGCCTTCAGAAGGGCATTGCTGGCCAAGGCATAGATAATTTAGGAAGGAAATAAAGTTGGACCAGTGTGTACTTGCCAAAGTCAGAGAAGCATACTTAACATACAAAATAATTCTGAAGGGCATGTCTGTTCACTCCAGTGTGATTAATGTACAAGTTTTTAACTCTATGATCAAACCTGTTACTGGAGCTGGGAGACTCATAACTGTAAGTTCTGGAACTTCAGAAAACAAAGTCTAATTGCACAAAAACAGATCAAATCTTAAAGCTTACTGTAACACTATCCAAGCATTTCTGTCCGAACTACAGATGTTTGATGGCTATGTCCCCATATCTCCATTATTTATATATCCTTTCTTCATCTGTACATATAACACTCACAAAATGGGGAGCTACCAGTGACTGGACAATTTATGAGATGCAGGCCATCAGTGCAGACTCTGGTTAGTCCCATCATATGCACTGTCTCTTTTGTTGCACTGTTACTATTTCCATTATTCTATAAATGCTGAGAAAAAGCTGCTTTCTTGCAAACTGCAGCAGACCTTTTATCTTTATTTAGTTCTAGGCTGGTAGCAAAACATGTAAGTCTAGTACATGCGTGGTGGTTTAATCAAGGTTTCCTACGTTTGAAACCTAGTCACCTGAACCTCCCTGCGTGACTGCAAACCTGTAGGCCACATGCAATTAAATGCAAACTGATTCATCCCACAATGAACTTCAACCCCTGGTAAGCATCAAAATCCATCTTGTATAGTGGTTGTACTTAGACATATTTATACAGCTGAAATGAAAATGCAGGCTTAAGTATCTAACTAGAACACAGAAGTGTGCTAAGTAAAGCGATCCCATCACAATAAATTAAACTGCACTAAAACTCTATCTGAACATAAAGCTGTATATTGTGCTTCCTACCTTGTTTATGCAAAACAGTTATGCAGTTCTAATTAACTGCACAGGAGGGGTATCAGCCATAAACACTGGCTGCTATGCTTTGTCTGTATGTCATCTCCTAAGGGCCAAGAAAATAACTTCTTCCTACACTCAACAGTACATGAGTAACAGGGTTTCTCGCACCTAATCCCTCTCCACTAACCCCAGATGATATACCCCATTCAGTGCTGGCAGTCATATACACTGATTTTATTTAAATAAATGTAAGATGCATGTTTCTTCTACTGCTCCCACACTTCAGAAACGGATTATCTGACTATCTGTTTTTTCTGGCACATCACACCTTATACGCAGTCAGTTATTTGGTACCTTTGCTCTCATTTTCCTACTGAAAAATAATCAGATTATTTTATCTACTGCACACTCCCAATTTTCTGCTGACAAAATGAGTATAATGCAATAATGATCTTAAAAGACTGAATTTTTGAAACAGATATTAAGCTAGAAAATTCAAATTTATACTCAGGGCCTCATAATCCTGTCCCAGCACACCTCACATCTAGAAAATAGAGACACATCTAAGGGTGGTGTAAAGTGGGCAGTCACCATGAATGAGCAAGATATGCAAAGGGTTGGAACACCTGTAGATATTCTAGCCTCAGTAAATCAAACTTCCTGAGAGATCTTCAGGAGAAAAATACACTTACCCAAGTAAAGGAATGTGCCTGCATATATTCTTGGGCATAATAAGTTAACATAAATATATATATATATATATATATATATATATATATATATATATATATATATATATATATATATATTTTTTTTGCTGCTATTATAGATTGAGTTTCAACCCTGCTGGTCAAACAGTTATTTGGGGTTTTACATGCCTCCACCATGACTCGCAAAGTTAAAACTTGGAAGGAAGTAACGTGCCAAGCACAAATGGTCAGAAATGTAACCTGTGGAAATTTTTAAATGTTAGCATTTTTTGCAAGAGAACATCTCCCTTCAATGTTTTCGTGAAGGGCACACCCCCACCCCAGACACACTGATGTTGTATATACTACCTCCATAGATGCACCAACATATAGAAAGGAAATTTGCAAAAACAAGTAAATTATTGCCACTGCACACTGAGAAATTATACTGGCAGTAATTTCCAGTGGAAAAAAATGGAGGGTTCAATATCAGTGAGAGTTGAACTCATCTAATAGAACTGTGTCCAGTATGCACTCATCAAGATATAGGGATGTGGTTTCATACACAAACTTTACTTATTTATTTATTGCATTTGTTGACCGAGAAGGTCCACTGGGTCAAAGAGTGCCCATTTTCAGTGGAGGCTCGGGGAGATAAGCTCCACAGAGATAAAACATAGTAACAATACAATGCTTGCAATGTGATAGAAGACAAGATAACATATATATCATATAAACGACTACAGTATAAAAAGCATACAATACAGTCAAAGAGATAAAAAAATATGGAGTAAATATGACAGATTAAACTGCCAAATCATGTTTTGCAGTGCTAATTTATCCTAGTGGCTAAAACTTTAACGTAATCCTGCCCTATTGCTTGTCGGACAACCTATTACAATGTTTGTGCTAGGAGTTTAGACAATGCCTTGTTTTTGTGAATTTGTACTCTGCCAGTGTTTTTCTATTTTCCACCAAAATCCTATAAAATTCTAAAGCTGGTACAATGTACAAAAACAAAGGAATTTATAGAATCTGACATTTTACATCGTTACACTTTTAATAAAACTTGAATTTCTCCTTACAATTTGTTTAACTTAGTTTTCTGTTTTTAAAGTTTCCTTTTAATCTCTTACAGATACACACAAATCTGCTTTTGATCTGTTTGTATAAGCCATGAAACTTAGACAGAATAACTGTGCTGACTATATACCAGAGTAACAATCACCAGAACAACACATGGAGGAAGTTCAACTACTGAAAATGAGTCTTCATTATTTAGTTAATGTCGATCAATGGCTTAACCGGGAAAAGCCGAAAGACGCAAACATACAAAATGGCTTAAACTGCAATGGATAGTTTAGTCCAAATCAAATACACAGTCGGGTTCTACTACCCTGCTGTGCACAGTGAGTATAAGCATGATGCCACAGTTCTGAGGTCGGAGGTCATACAAGTTGAGGTACAGGTTACTGTTTATTTTTATATAAGATTCATAGATTAGTACTAGGCTAACTGCCCTTGTGAGCCATTTTAAGCATAGCCAATAATCCCTTATGAGACTCAAACCCTGCACCTTGTGTAGGTAAAACAAACTCTTTAACCATTAGGCCACACTCCTAACACTTAAAGTCAATCTGTTTACTGTAGCTTTAAACTGGAGAGACACAAATGAGTTAGTTATACATAACATGTTTTTACATGACCCACCATTTTTATATATCAATAAATGAGGAGTAACATTACCAAATGATAAAATATCATTTCATTAAAAACTTATGTATTTACTGAATTCTTATATTAAGTAGATATATAGCTACCAATAACCATTAAATAATCAGACATGAAAGTAGAAGCATCAACACATTATTTATTTAATGTATAACTTTTTGGGGGTCCAGTTACTTGGTATATACAAAGTATTATCTGGGAGTCAGAATAAATTATATATTTTACTAGCTCTAACAAAAATAATTGTGAGATTGTCATGTTGGACTGTTGCAAATGGGAGGCTCAGAGTACTTATAGGTTCATAGGTTCATACTAGGCTATCTGCCCTAGGGCATTTATAAGCCTAGCCAGAGCGTGTATGGCTTTTGCCACCCATTTTAAATTAATTTTGCTATGCCCTTTTTCGAGGTTAGTATACTGTGCCTCTGTCTAACAGTGACACAGAAGTGATACCCGGGGTAAACCTACGATCTCCCATCCACTCATCAAGATTCCTCTTGAAGAGAGTCAATGAGGGACTCTGCCTAACCTGGACTGGGATTTTATTCCAGAGTGAAGGGAGCCTCTGGGTTATGAATCTGTCCCTCCAGCATGTCCTATTTATTTCAGTGCTGAGGTTCAAGTCCCTCGAGCGCGTAGCTCAATGGGATTTGGATTTTCTGAGGTGCAGCATGTCCATTAATTCCGGGTTGGACATGGCTTTATACGCCAGGCACAGATCACCTCTGAGCAGGCGGTATGCCACTGAGTAGAGCTGGAGTTTCTTTAACCGGGCAGCATACGGCATCTGTTTGAACCCCTTGATCCTCTTGGTGAGGTACTTTTGGGGTCTTTCCAGTTGCTGCAGGTGTCTGGTAAGGTACATCCCAAAAGGGGCATTGTACTCAATTATGGGCCTGATGAGGGATGAGTAAAGAGGCACGATGACCTCCCCTGATCTAGATGTGAATCCCTTCATGATTAGGTGGGCTATATAAAATGTTTTTCTAACCACTTTGGCCACGTGGTTGTCAAATGAGAGATTGCTATCAACTTGGGTCCCCAGGTCCCTAATTACTTCTTCTGTACTTAATGGATTACCACCTATGTGGTAATTTGTGGGCACTTTGTTTTGCCAAAGGGGATGACTATACACTTTTTGGCGTTTAGCTTGAGGCCATGGCTCTGGCACCAGTTGTCTGTTTCTATGAGGCCCTTTTGGAGGATGCTTGTGTCGGCTGGAGAGTCTATTATGGCACCCAGTTTGCAGTCATCTGCGAACTTGGTCAGCCACAGTCCTTCCATGTTGGCCTGTACCTCCGAGAAATATATACTGAACAAGAGAGGTCCCAGGACTGAGCCTTGTGGGATGCCACTTGTAACTGGTTTGGAGTCTGACATGGCTCCAGCTATTCTAACCATGTGGGTTCTGTCCTTGTGCCAGTTTGCAACCCATCTAGTGACATAGGGGTTTATATTTAAACTGGTGAGCTTATCTATAATGACCGAGTGGGGTATTGTATCGAAGGCTTTTACGAGGTCCAGGTAGGCTGTGTGGACCACCTTCCCCTTGTCAATGGCCTTGGTGACTGTTTCAAAGAAATCGACCAAGTTTAAGAGGCAGGATCTGCCCTTATCAAAGCCGAACTGGGTAGGATCCAGTGTCTGTAGGTCCACAATATCTTTATTTATAAGGTCCATGATGATCCTTTCCATAGCTTTGCAGACTAAGCTAGTGAGACTTATGGGGTGATAGTTTCCTGGATCCGTTGCGGCACCACCTTTGTGGAGAGGGACCACTGTTGCTGTACACCACTCTTTGGGTACATATCCTGTAGTAAGGCTGAGATTGAACAGTAGTTTTAGGTTTGGATTTAGCTCTTCTTGGAGTTCATGTAGGACGCAGCCCGGGACAACTCCCATTGATGCTGTGTTTCTTGCTTTGGAGAGGGCAGCTCTTACCTGATCATCTGAGATGTCAGGGGGCAGCACTCTGCTGGGATAGATATTAGCCCTTTTGGTGGGGAGGGGGGGAGAAGTTTGCGCTGAACCTGTCAGCTAGGATGTTGGCAATGTCTGTGTGTTCGGTGTTTTTTTTGTCATTGTGGATGAATTCTGAGCATATCTGGGAATTCCCACCCAGGTTCCTAACATAACTAAAGGAAGCCTTGTGATTATCCTTAGTGTCCTGTGCAATTTTTCTCTCGAAGCTGGCCTTAAACGATTTTATGAGTGCCCCTAGTTTTTTGCTAATACTGATCAGAGATGCCTTCCCTTTTTGGGATTTTGCTCTATCATGTAGTAGCTTCCTCCTTCTATTGTATAGTCTGTTTATGGCTGGGGTCCACCAGACAGGATGTCTGCCTTTGGAGGATTGGGTCTTGGTTTTATTTGAGATTGCATGATCCATGCATTCCTGAAGGTGTTCATAGAATGCGTTTATAAAGGATTTTGTGGTCTGGGCCGTATTATCCACAGGCCCGGGGGCTTTGAAGGATTCCACCTCGGTTTTGAGGAGTGTGAAATTTGCTTTAGAGAAGTTTTTCACTGTGGTTTTCTGGGCATGGGGTGGGGTCGGGATGTGAATATCCGGTGAGATTAGTTTATGGTCTGATCTTACCAGTGAGGGATACACTTCTGGTCATAGAGTCCCCATGTTGGTGATGATCAGGTCCAGTATGTTTTCCCCTCTTGTGGGAGTGGTAACAAGTTGTTCCATAGCATTTGAGTTTATAAATTCTAGGAACCTTTGGGCTAGGGTGTTGGAGCTAGAGTAATGCTCCCAGTCTATGGTTGGGTAGTTGAAGTCACCCAATATAATGGTGTTTGGAGAGACCTTCATATTTTCCAGTGTTCTCAGGAAGGCCGAGTGGGGTTCCTGGGTTTGGGAGGGTGGTCTGTAGCAGGCTATAAACTGGAAAGCAGTTTTACCCACTGTTAGTTGCACATGGATAGTCTCCGATGCTTTGTGCTGTGCCACCAACCTGGAGGTGTGGGTATCTTTGACGAATATTGATACTCCCCCTCCTTTTGTGGTTCGGTCCAAGTTTTGGGGCCGAAAAGCATGGTATGAGGTATAATCTGGTAGTGCTGGGGTGCTCTCGAGAGCCTTGAACCAGGTTTCTGTTACTGCACAGATATTGATGTTCTCCATGCTAAGGAGAGTTTTGAGTGCGTGCATCTTGAGGTTTAGCCTTCTGGCGTTGAGTAGCATTACTCTTAGTTTCTTATCCCTTGTGATACCTATGGAGGTGGTTTTGTCTTTTGAGCCTTGCCTAAAAAAGGCACTATGGGGGTAGCAAGAGTCTTTGCCAATATCCGAAAGCCCAGGGGTGACAGGTGCAAGCCATCCCTAGCGAAGCATCGTGGCTTGTCGAGCATGTCATCCCAGGCTGACAGGCATTGGATCCCCTTTGAATGACACCAATACTTAAGCCAATTGTTAAAATTGATAATCTTGTCTTCATACTGTGGCATCATTCTTGGTGAGGGTAAGATGGTACTCAAGGTCAGGGTCATACCGGCCTGGGCTACATGCTCAAAGAGCTCCTCTATGTCTCTTTTCATGTAGTCCAGGGAGGTACGTCTCAGGTCATTCACACCAGCATGGACAATGACTGAGTCATATTTGTACTTGCCTTGGAGTGACCTTCTCCTTGTTCAGCCTGGTGAGTGGGATGTCAGTGTGCCTGATGATAGAGTCACCTATTACAAGTGTATCAGGTGTGTTGTTTAGCCTTAAGGGCTGTGACTGTTTGGCACACTGGCTTTGTGAGCTATGTGTTGCACGTGTTTTGTTTTGGGGTAGCGGTTGCTTGGGTGTCTGCTTTGGAGGTCTCTGCTGCTTAGGCAGATTTTTCTTTAGAGCCTCCAAGTATGTTTTTGTGTGTTTATGTGTTTGGTTTGCTGTCGTGGTAGGTCTATGTGAGACTGGAATTTTAGTGAATGTGGTTTCCTTCTCCTCCTGACTGGTTATGCCAGTACTGAGTTGAGAGAGCTTAGCCCCCAGTTTGGCTATATGGTTGCATCTCTCACATGTGTTGGAATTTGTTGGGAGGAGGAGAGGGTTGTCTGTGTACATGAGGCAGTTGTAACATTGCCTCAAGATTCCCAGATTCACCAGCTGGACTGGAGAGGAGATTGACAACTGACCTTTGGACATGCTAGAAGAGTATTGGGAATTTTTTATAATTGAAAAAAAATGGCCAATGGGGAGCAAGGTACTCCAGGGGGAGTTTGTGAGGGTGTAGTGCTTTTAATTTTTAGGTTCATAGGTTCATACTAGGCTATCTGCCCTGGGGCAATTATAAGCCTAGCCCAATTCTGTATGGCTTACGCCACCCCTTGATTTGAGTATACTGTGCCCTTTTTAAGGTTTAGTTTACTGTGCCTCTGTCTAATAGTGACACGGGAGTAATCCCTGGGACAAACCTACGATCCCCCATCCACTTATCGAGATTCTTCTTGAAGAGATTCAGTGAGGTGCTCTGCCTCACATGAACTGGAATTCTATTCCAGAGCGAAGGGAGCCTCTGGGTTATGAACCTGTCCCTCCAGCAAGTTCTATTTATTTCTGTGCTGAGGTTCAAGTCCCTCGAGCGTGTGGCTCTAAGGGATTTAGATTTACTGAGGTGGAGCATGTCCATTAATTCTGGATTTGACATAGCTTTGTATGTCAGGCATAGATCGCCTCGAAGTAGGCGGTATGCAACTGAGTAGAGCTGGAGTTTTTTTAACCAAGCAGCTTATGGCATCTGTTTGAGACCCTTGTTCCTCTTGGTGAGATACTTTTGGGGTCTTTCTAATTGCTGCAGGTGTCGGGTAAGGTACATCCCAAAAGGGGCATTGTATTCTATGATGGGCCTGATGAGGGATGAATAAAGGGGCACGATTACCTCTCTTGATCTAGATGTGAAACCCTTCGTGATGAGGTGGGCTATGTAGAAGGTCTTTCTAACCACTTTGGCAATGTGGTTTTCAAAGGAGAGATTGCTATCAACTTGGGTCCCCAGGTCCCTAATAACTTTCTCTGTACTTAATGGGTTTCCGCCTATGTGGTAATTTGTGGGCACATTGTTTTTGCCAAAGGGTATGACTATACATTTTTTGGCATTTAGCTTTAAACCATGGTGCTGGCACCAGTTATCTGTCTCTGTGAGACCTTTTTGAAGGATGTTTGTGTCAGCTGGAGAGTTGATTATGGCGCCCAGTTTGCAGTCGTCTGCGAACTTGGTGAGCCATAGTCCTCCCACGTTTGCCTGTACCTCGGAAAAGTATATACCGAACAAGAGTGGTCCCAGGACAGAACCCTGTGGGATGCCACTTGTGACCGGTTTCGAGTGCTTGACTTACATAATTGCTTTAGTGAGCAAGTGCCAGGTAACTTAAATGCAAAAATGACAAACAGTAACTTTATTTCAAGTGAAACAAGGAAATAAGTATAGTAAGCAATGCAGATATCACTAGGGATCCACAAAAGCGCTGAAAAGCCGCATTTTAGGTGGAATTAGCTTTTCAGGGAAATAACAAGCATACAAACAAAACTAGATTCAGCAGGCCTGGATCTAGTCTATGCTACAGCAAACAAGGTGTACCAATTACAGCAAGAAATAGTTCAAATATGCAGGCACTATAAGCCTTTAACCAGAAATTCCCAGCTCAGAAGGGCAGAGTCCAGCCTCTTCTCCCACAAGAGTGCAGACCATGAACCTTCTTAATGTAAAATAACTGGCCTGAAGCCCAGGTGCTTAAACCAGAACTAATACACTTTTAGAATAACAGACACTGAGCCCTCAATCAGCAGTTCCCAACTTAGAAGGATGTAAGCTACCTGTCCTGCCACCACAGTGCAGCCCACAAACCTTCCTAATGTAAAACAACTGGTCTAAAGCCCAAGTGCTTAAACTAAAAGGCTTAGAATAAGTTACACCAAGCAGTAATAAATACAACTGAGTACTTTTAAGATGATGCAAAAGCGAATATTGCTATACACAATTTATGGTTACCAATAATCTATATCTAACTCCAGTACACTTGAACAAATTTGATCCGAATATCTCCACTGCATGTTCCTGTTGTTCATATCCACATGCAGATATCATGCATATTCTGTGGTCTTGTAGATATTCTCACAGTATCTGGTGCTCACTCAAGGTTCGTTTGGAGAAAATGGGGTATCATAAATCTACACTGTCCTGGGAGATAGCGCTATTACATATCACGAGTATTTATATACCTAAATTTAAGCTCCGTGCCCTAATTATTCTCTGCCTCCTGATCAAATTTTACATTGCCAAACACTGGATGGATCGCTTCAAAATATCCTGGAGGGACTTTAAGGCTCTGGCCATTAAGTACATCACTTCTCAAAAACTGCTAATAATTAATTCCCGTAAGCGGGCTACATACCAGAGATTATGGGACTTTATCTTTCTACTCTTGTCTACTGATTAACAATTATATCCTTATAGGTACTTCAACTTACCTTTCTACTCTTGACCTCTATACCTACTCACTTATTCCTTAGCATCTATCCTGTTATATTGATCTTGGAATTTAAATTGTTTGATATTTAATTCCCTTCCTATCTGCAGGATTATATGGGTGGATTAAGGTGCATTGTAGCATGTCATATGTTTATTCAACATTACTTTACCAATATGTTAATGGTGTCTTTTTGTTTTTTCTGGCACATATGTATATATGTATATTGGTTATATTTTGTTTTACTTGTACCTACCTGTGTAAGATTAATCCACTAAATATTGTAATAATGTTTATTTTTCCTTTTTTGTATCTGTAAATCAATAAAACTGTGTTTAAAAAAAAAAAAAAAAAGATGATGCAAAAGCAAAATAAAGTAGGAAAAAACACAAATATAGTAAAAGCAGATAATTATAGAATATATAGAATTTCTTCTGCTGACATTCAAGCAAAAAATAATTGATTATCTGCTAATTGCCCTGATTTTTTAACATAAGCACTGATGGAGAAGCTGTAGTACCCATAGCACCTCCTGTACATCCATCTGTGCCCAAGATTGTTGTACTGCACCAATTAGTATGTGGTTGCTAAGGTTAGAAAGGCCTCTCAGCATATGTTACCTTAGCACTGTGTGTGTGTATTTCTGTACGTAAATGTATATAAAACACATCAAAAGAGCCATGATAATTTTGTATTATATCTAAGTGGTTAATAAAATTTACAAAACATGAATTACTGCCTCCAGCCCTTCGTTCAATACCACATACTTATGAACCTCCATAATGTTCCCACATGGAATAAGTACTTGCCTCCTTTCTACTGCAGAAGAACAGACAATACATAATATAGTGGGGCAGGTTTAGCTCTCTACACAGCTGCACATGCATTTCAATAATTTATTTATTTATTTGTTTATTTATTTATATTTGTTGACCGGGAGTGTCCGACTGGACGTAGGTCCATTTTCAGTGGAGGCCCTGGGAGAAAAGCTCCACAGTTAAAATAAACAGACAGTAGTTACATTGGATTACATAGAGATTAACAATTTACATAGCAATTACTTACAACATATTTACAGATGAAGAACATAGTACATCAGTTGACAACTAGAATCTTTATCTGTGAAGTAGCTAACAGACATTAACAAATGTTAAAATAAGAAGTTCCTGCTGTATAATAAGTACTAGGCTTATGAGCATCTGAGCTTACTATAATCAAGGTAGTTAGTGGAGTAGAAAGAAAGGTAGTGGTTGGATGGGGTGGGTGATATTAGAGTGGGAGTTGCAAGGGCATAGCCAGCATGTTTTTAGGTGCACTTTTAGTAATGTTTTGAAGTGGGTGCATGATGGTATGGAGGTAATTGTGGGTGGGAGGGAGTTCCATAATTTGGCTATGGTGCAAGAGAATAGTGCTTCACCAGCAGAGTTATTGGCTTTAGTGATCTGCAAGTGATTTTTGTTGCTGGATCTTAGTGGTCTGGTGGTGCGATAGGGTTGAAGTAGATTCTGGAGGGATGGGACATTTAGTGGATGGTTTACTAGTTTGTGGGTGAGTGAGAGTAGATACCACTGAAGGAGGTGAGGGAGTTCAAGCCAGCCCAGTTCAGCAAGTGAGAGACAGTGGTGACTATGGTAGGATGCCCCTCTGGCAAATTAAGCGATTTTGTTGTAGCAGTTCTCTAGCTTGTTTAGATCGCATTGCCTTAGGTTGGTATATATTGGAGAGGCATAAAGTAGGGTGGAGATAAGGTGGGAATTTGCTACTGAAATATTTGCTGCTTTGGTGAGAAGATGCTTATTTCTGTACAATGTTCCTAGTTTTTTGTGGACTTTTTTTTATGGTCATTGATATGTGAATGTCAAATTTTAGTTTATTGTCTATTTCCACTCCTAGCAATTTGGTGTGTTCAGTTGGGTATATAGTGGTGTTGTCTTTTGCTGTGATGTTAAAGTGAGAGTTGTTTTGAGTATGTTTGGTGGGTTGGAAGATGAGAAGTTTAGTTTTGTTTGGGTTGAGTATTAATTGGGCATCGGATAACCAAGTTTCAACAGAGGAAAAGGCTTCCTGTGTGACATTTTGCAGTTTGGGTAGGGACTGGGCTGAGCAGATGATGGTTGAGTCATCTGCGTATTGTATGAGTGTGCCATGTTTGGTGGCCGAGGCTAGATTATTGGTGAAAACAGAGAAGAGTAGGGGTCCAAGGATGGATCCTTGGGGAACCCCTATGGAGACAGGTAGTTGGGGAGATATGTCATTCTGCCATACAACCGATTGCTGGCGGTCAGACAGGTAACTCTGAAACCAGTTGGTGACTGATTGTGAGAAGGCTAGGTTATTGAGGACAGAGATAAGTTGTTTGTGTGGGACCATTTCAAATGCTTTAGACAGGTCTAGGAAAGTAGCAGAGGAGAGATAGCCATTGTTTTTATGCTGAAGGATAGTGTTAGTAAAGGAGAATAAGGCAGTGGTGGTGCTATGGTTTGGTCGGAAACCATGCTGAGTATTGGAAAGGAGGTTGTTAGTAAGGAGGTAGTCTGAGACCTGAGAGTGTATGCATCTCTCTAGTATTTTGGAGAGTGGAGAGAGAATAGCTATGGGGCGGTAATTGGTTAGTTCTGTGGAGGGTCTGCCTTTGTGGAGGGGAATTATATGTGATACTTTCCACAGTGTGGGAACGTAACTTTCCTATCAGAGATCGGTTAATCAAGATGAATACTGGGTAGGCCAGAGCATCAGATGCGATTTGTAGGTATTCACTTGGGAGGTTGTCTGCTGCTAATTTGGTGGGCTTAAGTTTAGTTAAGAGTTTTTTTATGTTGGAGGTAGGTACAGGAGAAAAAGAGAAGGCAGTGGGGAGATTACTAGTTGAAGGTGTAGGTTAGAGGGGAGGGGGGTTGTGTTGTTTAGCTAGTGATAGTATGGTTTGTGTGAAGCGTGTGTTGAGTGAGGTAGCAATATTTTCTGAGGAGTGAGGGATGTTAGGAGGAGGGGTATTGACTTTACCTGGGTGGAGAATGGAGTTTATGGAGGACCAGAATTATTTGGGGCTGTGTTCGGAGGAGTCTAGGGCAGACTGGTAGTATTGGAATTTGTCCTGTTTTATTAGCTTTTTGACTCTATTGCATAGTTCTAGGAATTTCTGTCTAGTTGAGGGGGTTTTGGTTTTGTGCCAGTGCTCCCAGGCTTTATCCCTGTTTTTCATTTCTGACTTAGTGGTTTTCTGTAGCCATGGGGAGGGTTGTGCTTTGATTCTGGAAAGTCTTATGGGGGCATGGTAATTAAGGATGCTCAGGAAGGTAGTATTAAAAAATTCAACTGCGTCATCAAGACTGAGGTACTTTAGAGTATGCCATTTACATTCTTTGAGAGATGAGATGAATGTGAGTGGGTTAAAGTTTATTTTTTTACGTATTTGATGGTAGGTGACAGGCTTAGCTTGGTATGGGTATTTTTTCAGTAGGAATGTTGGGGAGTGATCACTGAGGCTATCTGCTAAGCAGCCTGTTATATATGACTGGGGGCTCTTACTGACTAGTATCCAATCCAGGATAGTGTGCTTGCTGGAGTTTTTATTTATCCTGGTTGGTAACTGGACTAGTTGGGTGAAGCCATGAAGGTTTACATGATGGGTTGGATGGTTGCCAGAACAGGATTGCCAGTCAATATTAAAATCACCTAAAATGATAGTTTCTTGGGGGAGATGGTGGGTAGACCAGCTGAGGAGGTTTTCTAGTGGAGGGATGTTTTGGCCAGGTGGGAAGTAGCATCCAATTATGTTGGTGGTTTTGTTTTGGTTTATTTTGAGGTTGGTATATATTATTTCTTCATTGCCTATTTGTGGAGCTGATGATTTTAAGATCTGGATGTTTAGATGTTTTTTTAAATATTATAGCTACACCACCTCCTTTCTTGTTTAGCTGGTCTACTCTTAGTATGCCATAACCTGTAGGGAGTATTTGCTCACTGGTAATGTGAGGTTTTAGCCAGGTTTCTGTCAGGATGACTATATCTGGGGAGTACAAGTCTATGGTGGCATGGAGTTCATAGACTTTGTTGGATATACTTCTAATATTTAGGCTTAGTAGAAGGAAGTCATTTGGCTTTCTATTGGTTGTAATATGGGAGAAGTTGTGGTTTCTAGTCTGATTATGAGGATTGGGGTTGGAGATGGTAGGGCCAGGGTTGGGGTGGATATCTCCACTTAGGCTAGTTTTTATATGCATGAGGTTATTAGTTTTCTCAGTTTTTGAATGTGTTTCTTTATAAGGGAAACTTTATGATTGTGCTCTTTGGGTAATAGGTATGGTGGGAGGGTTACTATGTTAAGTTGTAGGGATGCTTTATGTTTGAGTAATATAGAATATGTTGGGAGGCATAGGGATGGTTCTTGAGTTGGTAGGAGGGGAGCTGAGTATGAGTGAGACATGAGTGGTGGTGTGAGTAGTAGTACAGTGGTAGTGGTTGAGTGGGGGAATGATGGAGCTTTGGTAAGGTGTAAGATATGCAAGGAGAGTGCATGCAGTGAGCATAGGTAAGGTATGCTTGTACATGTTAGTTGAGGAGGTGTGATAGTAGTGGGAAGATGGAGGAGGTAGTGTTGGGTTAGCGCTGTGGGTGGCTACTGGAAAGATGGGAGGGGTTTGTGAGTGTAATAAAGGTGGGACCACTGGGTCATAACAATAGCATCTTTGTTGAATCATGATACCAAATCAGCTT
Source organism: Protopterus annectens (assembly GCF_019279795.1). Taxonomy (NCBI): domain Eukaryota; kingdom Metazoa; phylum Chordata; order Ceratodontiformes; family Protopteridae; genus Protopterus; species Protopterus annectens. The sequence goes on from NC_056731.1 coordinate 679,501,126, forward strand.
GATTGGGGACTCTAATTCCTCCAAGGGACACACATTAACCTGTGCCTTCATCACCCTGAAGTATGCATTCACCTAGTTACATCTGTGATTGGTTTATACAAATAAACATAGTTTAAAAAAAACAGATAAATAAAACAACCAGTATGTAAATGAGCACCTTCCAAGGTAAAACCAGAAGACAATAGTGAGAAATAAAAAGAAGGCGTATTGAAGCACAGCAGCAGAATCATAAAACAAATTTAATAACGGTCAACGCTATCACCACACAATGGTTAGTGCTTCTTGTAGGGAGATGGTTGTCCATCATCCTGTTATTTAGATGTATACGTAGTTTTGTAGGTGGGTGCACTGTGTTTCATTAGCTTGTTACTTAGGAGTTTCAACCTAGTTACAGTCCTTATGGCTAAGGTAAAGGTTGTAGTGGATGCAAGGTGTGGAATGGTATCTAGTGTGATAGTTTACACATTTGAAACATGAGGTGATGTACTCAATTAGAAGTGTTCCATGTTGTTGTTTTTATATTTATTTGTATATTTTTGTTATTAAATATATTAAGTTAGCACTGCACCTTTAAGGGGGCAAAGCTGTTCAGATCTAGATACATAGTATGCATACCCGTTGAGGTTTAAATAGAAAGGAAATATACTAGCAGCTGACGCTGATTTTTAATTAATGTTGATAAATTGTAAGTATATATGTGATTGTATGTGAGTGAATGTTTTTATTCTTTGTACTGATGGCCTGATGAAGCCACCATTGTGTGGTGAAAGAGCTAACCATTATTACGTTTGTTTTATGATTTTTGCTGCTGTGCTTCGTTACACCGTCTTTTTATTTCTCATAGTTTTAAAAAGCTCTTTCTCGCTACCTCTAATGAGAAATTAAGACAGGACACAGGGATACAACAGTGATGGTTACTAATTCTGTAACTTTCTACTCAAGGTCTGCTGCAAAGGTATATGAATCACAGCACAGCTGACAAGCAGAAATGTACACAGACTGATGGAAACTGCTTAATGAGACATATACACACGCGTGTGCACACACACACACACACACACACACACACACACACACACACTTGTGTCTTTCATGCCTGTAGCATTGGTAGCATACTATATGCTTCAAATGAATAGCTGTACTACTGACAAGGAGTTCTTTGCAGATGACTGAGACTTTGCCTGCTTATAAAATATTCCTGCAGGTCTCCAGGATAAAAAGAGTACCTCTATTTAATACATATTTTGAGCCATCCACAGAAAGCTACAGAAGGTGTGCAATATGTTGCATTGTTGAAGCAATACAATGTAAAGGAAAAGTGCTTTGTCAAAAATATGCAGCTATTTCAAGTTCACAGTTTAATTTTTGATGCACAAAATAATGGCAGTGTATTTGGTTATAGATTTTCGTGTTTCCTAAGTACACAATGCCACAAGTAGCTTGAAATTGTATACCACAAGATGTGTGTATTAAAATATGGTCAGCACCTACCCAGAAATGATTCTTCACAATTGCTAGGGATTTACCTTTCTTTTTTATTGCTTTTTATATGATCTGGACTGAAAAAATCCAGGGTTTAAGTAATCTAGTTTTTGCCTCCCATGATGCTCTGGCAAAGAGAGCAGACATTCTACACACATTTCTGTTAACAATTAATCAATGATCTTTTATATATATATGTCCAGCAGTGCTCTCTTTTCCCCATTTTAATGCCAAACACTAAAACAGTTTTTACGGTCAACAAACTCCTGGATAGTCCTTTGTATAAGTTATGTCAGTAAGTTTCTATGCATTTTGTCAGTACTTCTATTTACTCTTTCTTGTTTCAGTGAATATCTTGGGGGACTAGATTGTTTTAGCTCACCAGAGCATGACAGGTACCAGTTTTAAATTTGGGAAAGAGATCTCATTTGGGACTGTGGTAATTATTTTTCCTGTAAGATGTTAGAGCCATCATATGCATGGCAGTTATCTTAGGTTAATTTTATTAATAGTAATTTATTTTTGTTTTATTAAATTGTAAATTGCTAGTGAGCCAAAAGCTTTTAAAGAGGGGTAATTTAAGCAGATAAGCTCCATCAGACAAGTACATAAAAGACTAAATACTGAGCTGAATGCAGCAACAACTCCATTTTAAGGCATCTTGAAAGATAAGTAATTATTCCTGAAATATAGAAATCTTTTAGTATTCTGGCTAAAAAAAAAAAACAGGTACATTACAAACGCATCTCCCCCCAAAAAATACAAAACAAAGAAACATTTTAGTTTTATTACTATCAACAATATTATATGCTTTGAAATTTGGTTTGCAAGTACCCTCTTTTTATCTAATTGTTGTGTGGACATAGTTATTAACTAAGTGATAATGGAAGCAATAAACCATAAATCCCAAGTAAATGCGCACAACACAGAGCAAGAAAGGCTCTGGCAAAGCATAATAATCTGTATGCAAATACATTTGCAAAGCTTACTACTTCAAAGGATTACTTGATACAAGCAAATGGCATGTTAATGAAACATAGTAGCACAGAAACCCATGTCTTGTCTAGGGAAGGCTTATATTTTAGCTTGAGTTTATTACATGTCATGCTATACTTCTCAACAAGTTTGTTGAAACACTCTATTTTTTTAGAAATAATTTACATATTGCTAATGATCATTTGAAAAAGAAAAGTATGGAAATTTTTTTTTAGATGCACATTTCTGTTTTTTGTCAGTGTCTGGTTGGGTCCCCTATGCATCTGTTTGGCTACTTTAGCATTTTTTGTTTCATTTCTTACACGGCACCTACTTTCTCAAGTAATTTCAGAATATATAATGCGCAGTATTGATGCAAAAAGTGCGTTACTCTCACGTCTTATTTTATAAAGGATGACCCTCTGAAAAGTTCCTTGCAGCTGAAAACTCCTGCCATGACATCATGAAAAGTGAATGCACAATGTATCTAGTAATACATAATTAAGTATAAACAGAAAGGAAATTATTTGCAGTAAAGATACTAAGTGAGCTATACACTTTAACTATCTTTCATAAAGCCTTAAAAATTAAAGCAAATAAAACTGCCATATAAACATCTCTGTGTTTTACCATGGTCTTTCTGACTACGTATTCCTTTTTAAATCTGTGTTGCTGTCCTTAAATTATTACAAGCACAGTTATATAGATTAAGCCATTATCAGGATCAGACTCCGTATCCTTTTGTGTGTGTGTGTGTGTGTGTGTGTGTGTGTGTGTGTGTGTGTGTGTGTGTAATACAAAAGAGGAAAACTTGCTGTACAGGAATGGTTACTTGATAACAGCATACAAATTATTACAATAGGCCATTTTCAAAACTTCTTATAAATCCAGAGTTTTCATTGTAACAGAGCTTTTCCAAATAAACACTGCTGAAAAAAAAAATAACAGTACTTGGCAAGCAATGCTTTCTGAGTACAGTGTAAAACTGCAACTGTACAACAATTACCAGTGATCAGGGTCTCAGTACTAAATCAACAGCATAACAAGAATAAGTTTGATTAAGACAATGGATCATCAATAACCAAACGAATGATAATTAACTGACTAAAATAATATGGACACAAGAATCCTGAATTCCTCATACAATAACTAAGACAACAGGGCAATATATTTTAATAGCACCCAACATGAGCAGTTACTACCAGAAGTAACATGAGCAGCAGTTACTAACAGAACAGCACAGCAAAAAAAGTGATTCTGAACCGTAGGCATACTATTCTCTCAAGTCAATTAACTTGTAAAGCAGTTTGCCATGCAGTCAGGAAGAAAGTAAGAATGAGAAAAGAAGAAACATTCAGAATCCACTTCCACTTCCAGTCTAGCACTGCTGTAAGAGTTCACAACTGAAGAGAATGAGTCCTTTGTCTCTGTACAACTTGGCCATCTAATGTGAGGCTGGCAAATTACTGCTTAATTCATGATGCTCCACAGTCATCCAATTTACAGTGGCTGACTAAACATGTCCAGATAAAAAACTTGAAATGGACCGGAAAGTGTAGAAGTTCTTTGATGATACCCACAAAAAGACCTTGAATTTATGGTAGATAACTAAAAATCTCAGCATTTAAAAACAAATATCAAGTTCTTAAGGCAGGTAGGACTGCACCGATATGTCAGATAGACACCAGAAAGCAGACAGCAGTTTTATACAATGTGTAACAACTCATTTAAAAATTGAAAGAAGCACCCAGGATCTTATGCAAGTAGGGTAAATGAAATCTCTGTAGTACTTCATTTCACTGGCATAGCCGATTTTTTTTTAATTCATAATATGTTCTGACCTGTCTGTAGTGACAAAGGGTAGAAGTTACTACCCTCACTGAAAGTAGCTTGCACCACAGGCCAGCTATCTTTTTCTACCACATGCAGGCCATTAGATCCTGAATTCCTCATGCAGTAACTAAGACAACAGGGCAATATATTCAAATATCATCTAACATAAGCAGTTACTAACAGAACTGCACAGTAAAAAAATATCAAAGTTTCTGAACAGTAGCCATATTATTATCTCAAGCTGCTACTGTACTTGTAAAGCAGTTTGCTATGTAGTCAGAATAACATAAAGAAAGAAAGAGAAAAGCAGAAAAACTCAGAACATACTCCCACCTCCAATTTAGCAGTGCTGTTAAGAGTTCCAGAGGACTCAATAATAACATCTGATCAGCTGTTACTTAACCCACCCTCTATGGCTGTGCTTCTTAGAAAAATATTCTGTTTGCCCTCTTTGCATCCTTTTTTTTCTGCCAAGCATTCATACATTTAATTTTGTATCAAAAATCTGATATGTATGACCATGGGCCATGCACATTTGCCCCAGGGTCTGTCATTTTGCCAATAGTTTTGCCAGTAGTTTTCAAACTGAAAACCTGATAAGAAAAATGTAAAAGTAAAACTCTTTAACTTTTAAGCAGTTCTTCTACACAGTTAAAAGGTTTCCACTACTGTGTAGCTTCATAATTTAATTAGGAATATATATAAGAAGAGGCACTTTATATTAGTAAGAAAAGCTGCATGAGATCCCTGAAGATGGTTGTGATCCACTTCATCAAACCTGTTCTTCCAGCTGTATGATTTTGTGCTGAAGTCCATAGTATTTATTTACTTATATATTGGCCTGCTTACCTCTGACTTGAGAGTCCTTGCTTACTCTCATAGTGCCTTATTCCTGGTGCCACTGCCTTGGGGGACTCCATGGTATATCACATCTCTGGGTTCATCCTGTCCCTCTGGAGAAGAAAGCTTTCTCTGCCTTAATGACTATGCATCTTCTCTGCCCAGGAGATGAGCTTGAAGGCCAGGACTATCAGGCAGTGGCCCAGCTGCTTTTTTTTCCTGGCACAGTCTCCCATACTCTAATGTTGACATGCTACATTAGCCTGGGAAGGCTATGACATGTAGTGTGAGGTCATCCCCTTAAAGGCCTAGAGAGTACTCACACCTCCTCAGCCCTTTTCACATACCCAGTTTCCCCCAGCCCTGGTCTCTACCAGGGCTTCAATAAAATGTCCATCCAGTACGCTTCCTTCCCTACCAGGACAGGCCATGCCCTTCCTCTCCTGCTTGTGTATTCAGGCTTTCATGCTACTAGTCAAAGATTTTTTTTTTTAATTTATTTGTTTTATTTCCCTTTGTTGACCAGATTAGTCCCACTAGGATAGTTGCATCTTTTCAGGGGAGACCCAAGGAGGTATTCACACTACCAGTGGAAATTTTGCAGCAGTATCAAGGATGTTCCCATACTCTTTTCGATAGGTACCCTAGATTCATTTACAGCCAACTCAGCTATCAATAACATAGCCAGATGGGATCTCAGTTTAATGCCACAGTCACCTAGACCACAGTATGGACATGATCTCTCTCTATGTCATTGGCATGGTCTGCTATTCTTCAGAGGTGCTATCTTCTATAGTTTTTACATTCTTGTTTTGAGCCTGTTGTGAACCACTTCAATGTCTATTATATTACCTGTTCTTTTCTATCATTTGAAGTGTATCTTAAATGGGAAACAAATGTGTTGCAGAACAGAAGAATTTCACAGTGATAGTAGTGAAATCTGCTAACATACAACTAAACAGCAATTTCAGAGATTCAAAAAATGTGTAATTGTTAATACTTATTGAAATAAGAGTAAAGTTTGTTTGCTTTTACATGCAATAGCAACTGGAGATAAATAACAATATGCTGACAAAGTAAGTAAAATCCTTAGCCAGCTATGCAGCACTTATGACAGTATTAACTTAATCATCCATTTGTCATAGAAACCCACAATGTCTCGCACGATCAGTTCATTACCTACTACATGGAGAAAAACTATATGCTTTTCCATTATGGTGCAAGTAAAATCAGCAGAGTCAGTTTTATTTAAATCGGGAAGACATTACTGTTCTGGATATGCACTCACTAGTAAGAAAGAGAAACAAGGACTAGCAAGAACATCTAAGATCATGTTGTCTTCAGCTTTAGGCTCTCAGTATCACGCTTGTGGTGATCTCTGCAACCTAACAGTTTACAATGCAAAAGTGATTGTCATAAATGAATATCACCGCACCAACTGCCTTTTGCATGCCTGCTTGTACTTGCACACACCATTTGCATTCCTTGTACTTTTGTCTAATTTCTGCTAATGCCTATATCCACCTTTCAAGATGACACACCAGTACTATACTGATACTACAGGTGTTCCCAATATAGACTGGAGAACACCTTCCCTTTCTTTCTTTTGGAACAGCTGCAATGCTACAGCTTTTACTATTATCTGCTAGGTAAGCTTCCATGGCTTGATCTGTACCAACACCAGCCAAGTACCAGCTAGGCAGACACAGGCATTAATATATTCTAACATCTACTAAAATGTCAGCCATTCATAGTAGCTCTCCCGGTTTACTGCTTGCTTCCTGTCTGAAACCACTATAGGTTAACCATTCTGGTACTGCCTGCACTTCTGCTGTGCATATTACACAGTTGATGTGCAGGTAACTAAAAATATGATCTGTTTTCTATTTGAATGTGACTGTGACTTTATCAGGTGTTTGGTGGCTGTTTTGAACAGCTTTTTTATTTCATGTAGTGAATCAGCCTTGGATGGAACTCTGCCAAAGCTTACATTTCTCTGACTTCAGGTTGTCAGACGATAATCGTACTGCGGTAAAGCTGCTGTTAATGTACTGGAGGATGGGAGCCATAGCTAATGCTGCCCAAGGATGGAAGTCATACTGAGCTCTGCTGATATGCCTTACTACAGTATGGGAATTGTACTCAGCTAGTCCTGCTGATGCCCTGCTGAAGAATGGGAGTCGTATCATTTCAACTACTGGCACATCACTATGGCAGCCATACTGAGCTGCTTCTGTTGCTGTGCAACTATTGTCACATGACCCAGTGCCATAATGACTAGTGCAGGCGATTACTGTTTTTTCTTCAGTTTCCATTCAAAGTCTATGCACATCTTATGAAAATTACAGAGGCAATTCTCTTGTCATTAGAGTGCAAATCCATTTCAAAGGTCAGCATCATAACTATGACATGGGGTTTTCATTCTACCAGAATCTGCTGTGTGATCCCATTTTAGCTTGGTAGCTATACTGGATACTTCTCTTTCATTGCCTGTGCAGAAAACATGGTGTATATTCTCAGTACATACAGAATATGCATTCAGTGTGGAATTTATTAGCTGTACGGGGTTTAGTGTGTCAAATCAGATGAAACAAATGGCCAAATTGTCTCCTGATTGCGCTGTATTTACTCATTTTTGTTTTCTGGTTTCAATACTTCATCATTCTGACAATCTTCACTCAATATAACAATTAACTATTTCCCATGCCTGACAATAAATCAAAGATCTGTCACAAATCGTATGCTGATCACATTTGTCAATTTGGATATGAAGCTCTTTATCAAGATGAACGGAAACTGTTTTTTCTGCAACCAACTGCTGTCTGGAGAAACAGGCTAAAGATACTTTTGTGGACCATCTAATAGTCCAGGAACATCAACAAAATAATGGCAGTGGAAGTAAAGTACTAGTGACATGACAAATAACATTGCTTACAAGCCATAAAGAGGGGAGAAAAGTATTATAACCAGAAAAGAGATCATCATGGAAATTCTACCAGCAAGATTTGCTGCAAATATTCCAGTAAATAAACTGGACAATCCTTGCTTTTTGCTACTGGATAATAAAGTATGTAGGGGAATTGCTGTATTGCCACATTCAGATACTCTGCTGCCAACTGTTTCTTCCAGTGCTGCAGGAGCACATGGAACCAGGCATTCACAGTGCAATACAAGGAAGAGCCCTGCCTGTCATATGCGATAAATGCACAGATAGCAATGCAGTTTGGAGTCTGAGGGTTCTGTCTGTGTTCCAGGAGGAAAATCATACATAGCCAACTACACAGAGCTCTCAGTTATAAAGCACTCAACAACAGTTCAACCTGTACTAAAAGCACTGCAGAACTTCTATGGTCAAATGTGATTAAAATAGTATGGAAACAAGGATATTGCGTACCTCATGATATAACTACAGTAGTAACAGTACCCACTACATGATTAAAAGGTTATTGCTGGGCTGACCATGTTAAAACCTAATGACTTTGTAGCACTAGTGAAATATATATCCCTTTTGCAGTCTCCAAAATACAAATGGAATTATGAGGATTAAGTAAGAGCACTGGCTGCAGAAACACCTATTAATTTGTCACCCTTGCCAGAACTGAAGATAAAGAGCACATGGTTCACAGTTGTGCAGCACCATGCACACATCTAAAATACCTACGTAACCTTTTTAATTGAAAATATGATTAATGCAGCATCCGCAAACCAGCTATGGCCTGTGCTGCATGGCTGATATTTGGAACCAGAAATTCATCTGACTTTCATCTCTGAAAAATCAACAGGCTTGATCACAGCTTTCAAAGTCATGTTAAGGACAGATGTCTCACTGTCTCCATGTGTAGGCACATTAATATCAAGTCAGGATCACAGCTCCCAAAGCCATGTTAAGGACAGATCATTCACATTGTCACCCCATCTGTGGCCATACTAATATCAAGTCAGGATCACAGCTCCCAAAGCTATGTTAGGGACGATCTCTCAGAGTCTCTATTTGCAGCCACACTAACAACAACTCAGAAGTTGGAACAATGAAAACTACAGACTTGGGGAGAAAATGAATGTATTACTTCACAGACGTAGGCCCAAGCACAAGAAAGATGACATCATACCGTTCATGCTTTCAAGGACTGAGAAATCTACATTCACAAAAATGTTCAGAAACTGACATCACTGTCCTCATTTGACTTGTACAAATACTGGATTTCAAATGATGTATCAATCCCAACACTCTGTAACTGCATTGAAAGCTGAAAGGATCCTGGCTTTTACTGCCAAAGATGATTCCTTTTCTCTAAATGTGGCTTGAACTTAACTGATCAACACTGAAATCATATTGTCAACAGGATCCGCTTCATATTGTCACATTACCAAAACGTCGAGTTACATAATATCGAGGCCAGAACAATGTAACTACAATAACAACAAACTGTTAAAATAATGAAACTTGTAATATTGAAATATGTACTGCGTATGCCAAGCAGTACACGGATATCTTGGTTGGAAATCGCATTATACTTATAACAGAAACTTCTCCATTTAAACAAAACATTTAATAGAACAACCGTAGGCTTTTCGGCATTTCTGAATGCAGAGCACAGTGCAATGGGGATCAGGAAATTTACCCTTTTCCCCACTGTAGTGTGATCTTAGAGTTTAAATATATATTTTGAAGGGAATGCTGGGGGTGCAGCCCCCCACATTAGGGGTGCAGTCTGGCTTGCCCCATGCCAAAATGTTGATAAAAGTATAGTTATGTGTTTAATTTTGCATTTAAGTGGAATAGCTCCTGTTATGAGTGTAGCACAAAATCTATCTAGGACGTCCGTGTACTGCCTGACATGCACAGTACGTATTTAGACGTTACAAGTTTTGTTATTTTAACAGTTCAATATTATTGTAGTCATACTGTTCTCGTCTCGATGTTTTGACAGTCGACCTTTTGGTAATGCACTCTTATGAAACAGAGCCTGTCAGCAACACCATACCTCTAACTATGTTGCTGTTCAGCAGCAACAGGAATTAAGAATTAGTACGACTGTGAAAAGTTTCACATGTAGTACATATCTGCATTTACAGCTTAGGGATCTGAGCATTCCCATTCTAATGTAGACTGCTTCAGTGTAATTTGTACCTTTCTTATTCTCTTTCAGCTTAGCCACAGCACTGTGTATAGGTGTATATCCACACACAGTCATGCCTAGCTATCAAGTACCTTCAGAAATTGAGATATACTGTGCTTTAGTGTTGACTGCATTTAGGAGTATATTGTGACATTATATATTTTAGATATGTATTTACTTTCTCTAAATATTTTGATTTATTAAAGCCTCTGCATGGTGTGGCTTGCTTTGCTAACATGACTGTGCTTTTTTCCCCTTAACACATCTTCAACACATTCTTGAATATCAGTCATTAGCGGGCATCCAAAAAGATCTGAGATTAGTTTACACGCGGCTGTTGTACAGAGACTTACATGTGTTCCAGCTTGTAGCACTTCTGGAGGAAATCTTATGCACGTCCTTGTACTTACTCCATGCATTCTCACTTTCAAGAGGAAAACTAGGAGCTTAGGTCCCATTTTACTTTCCTTACATTACTTATTTACTGACATTAGTTCAGTAAGAAAGTCTCTGTGGCACAGGCCACGGAGAACAAATGTCCACATTGATCTAATAATGATAATGAGTATTTCATGATTTAGTACAACAATTCACAACTTAGCAATGTTCCACGACGGTAGAAACAAAACTTGGTTAAACAAAGTGCAGCTGCAATCCACAGCCCAGCCATAATCCATCTAGTGACAGATGGAGGGTAAACTTTTATCAACTCTCTTCCTGTTATAGAGTATAATAGAAAAATATTAAAACTTTAAGAGTGGTGGGCTACTGCTACTAAAAGAGGTCTAATAATCATTGTTGCGCACTGGCCATGCCTAGTCAATGAAAAAACTTAATTTTTGTGGTGCTGCTTAAAATAAAACAAAATGTCATTTCAAAAATCTGAAACGTTTACTGGGTTCTGAGAGGATGTGAACAGAATTTGAGTCTTCTTCACTAAAAATCAGTGACCTTGACTATCGACTTCAGAATGTGCATCACTGCTTTAAAATCATTGAAAGCAGCATGAATTAGAATGAATCATTTAATGCTATGTTTTTCTTAAGTGTACCAAGCTTGTTTCATGTCTTTTTTCTTCTGTCTATATTTAACCTAGAAACTCAGTACTAAAAGCACAAACATTTCTCAGTCCACAACCTTAAGCAAGTGTGTGTGTGTGTGTGTGTGTGTGTGTGTGTGTGTGTGTGTGTGTGTGTGTGTGTGTGTGTGTGTGTGTGTGTGTGCACGCGCGCACGTGTGTGCGTGTGTGTGTGCATGCACTTTGACGGGAATGCCATCTTCTTACAATATCTAAGCTTTGCATGACTCAGTTCCTAATTCAGATGTTTTATCTTTGCAGCACACTACTAGAAGTAAACTGTAGCCTACAAAGTTAGGTAGTTAAGTTTCACTTTGTCTTAGTAACCCAAACTAAATGCAGTACAAGAGGAATTTATTGCCTTTTTGAAATCCAGCATGCAGACTTGTGCCTTCTCCCCAAACTGCCACTTGCACTGTATGTCTGCATCGTACAGTTGTCCTGGTAACTTCTCCGGGTACTTGTACTCCTTCACTGGCCTTGGCTCATCAGCAAGACACATTGCTTGTGTGGAGCTGCAACAACAAAAAGAAAGAAAGAAAACAAATATTATTGAACAATACAGTGTTTCAAGGCAGAGAAACACTGATCAAATGCACTCTTTATGAACCATTGCTGTAAAACAAGCATATTTTGTTGTTATGCATGCGAGAATGACAGCAAAATGGATTTTAATTAGGAGTACTGAATGAAGTAATACTGCCTCCTGCACATGAAATTCTTTCTCTGCGTTGTTTATAAATTTCTGTTGTCAGATACTAATCAGACTTTATATTCATTACATAAAGAGGACTACACATAGGCTTCTTGTGTCCACTGTACACTAAAAAGTGGACTATTGTTTTCTGCAGCTAATGTTTAAAACCTGTGTTGCCCTTGTATCTCAGCTTCCTTTCCTGTATATGCAACTGAGACAGGTTGCAACACTTTATAATTAATATTAAAGTATTGAATTTTCTACTGCTTGTTGGCATTATTTGATCTCTTAATTCTGAGTCTTAACACCATGTTCTATTCTATACACTTAGCTATCATTACTTTTTTTGTAGAGTAATGGCATCATTCATTTCTTTAGCTTTGTGTGGAGCTTTTATATGTCAACAATAATGACTTATCTTCGCCATGGCTGGCAAAACTCTCTTTTAAACGTATAAATGTGTTACAACTGAACAGATGGAATTTTAACACTGAAGCAATGTCCACTCTGTGTGTTGCAATAAAAATAAATTACTGGATGGTGCAGTGGTGCAGCAGATTCATTGTCACCTCACAGCAAGAGGTTCTCGGGTTCGATTCTCTGCTGGGGTGCTTTCTGTGTGGAGTCTGCATGTCCTCCCTGTGTCTGTGGGGATTTTCTCTGGGTGGTCCAGTTTCCTCCCACATTACAAAGACATGCATCTGGAGCATTTCTCCCAC